>NC_135442.1:21730280-21785280 GCF_051991255.1 Vanacampus margaritifer
GTATGTATCCGCAAAATTTCAATTAACGTCAGAGTTAAATATCATCATTAGTTATGAAATTAATCGTGCACATTTTGTGATCCACACACTGTACATTGGAGTGTGAGCTTTTTCTTAGCTCTGTTATTATGTATGCACCACAACTCACTAACATGTTTGTGTGTGTGTGTAAGCATACAGTACATGTCTGTGCAGTGTGTATGCCTGCATTTTAAGTTGAATTGTGGCTTTGTTTGCACAGATACATTATTTTCACCTTCTGTCATGGGAACCAAATCCACAGTGATTTAAAGTGTGGTGCCCTATGATTTCTGTGATGCAGTATATTACAGACAAATTTAGATTGATTGCCAAGCATTAACATATGAAAACTTAATCCACAGCAAATGGCAAATAATACGTTCAAATACATAGCCAAAAGTTGAGTTCACGTACCATAACTCCAATTTTTGAATGTCTCAGATGGTTATAAAGAAACAGCAGTGTTTCATCTATCAACAAGCAGCACAAGAATAAGGGTCCAGTCACACTATTTTTTTCATAGGTTGGCTGTTCTGTGACTTATACTCTGAAGCAACATGAAAAAAGTTATACCGGGGGTATAAAACTTCACAGACAGCCACAAGAGGGCAATCTAGACTTGTACTATAATTGTGGGAATTCTGATACATTCTCACATATGTTACTGTGATTTTTATTTTCCACACTTTTTTGCCGTGTAACAATTCCCACATAATACTTCCGATTTACACCATTCAAATTCTTACTTTAAAAAGTCATGCCTCCCGGCGTATCAGGAAATTAATTATAATTTCTAAATGTATGTTAGCTTTCAGCATCAGATGACCTTTTTAAAAAATAAATACGCCATTAGCCACGATTTCAAAGTCAATTTAGCTAGAACAATTGCCTTCCACCACAGAGTACCTGGGTTCAAACCCCACTTGGACCACATATTAGTAATTTAGTAATTTATCTTTCAATTTACTTCATAAGTACATGCATTCAAATCTTAGCATTCAGCTAATAGCATTCAGCTTTTCAGCATTCCTACACAATTTCTGCAGAAATTGCCCTTTGTCTAGTATACTATATATACTTAATGTGACTTATAATTCAGTGCAACTTATGTATGGTTTTTTTTTCTACCGAACTATGCATTTTTGGCCTAGTGCGACTTGTACTCCGGAGCGACTTATAGTCCGGAAAATACGGTAAATATAATCACAAATGTCAGTGATATTTAGATGCAGATAATTTACAGTTTCCAGTTAGATGCACAAACAATTACCAGCAGTTACAGTGAGGAAAACAAGTATTTGAACACCCTGCGATTTTGTATGGTCACCCACTTAGAAATTATGGAGTGGTCTGAAATTTTCCTGATAGGTCTACGGTGAGAGTCACAATCTAAAATAAAAAAATAAAATAAAAATCACATTGTATGACATTTAAACAATTTATTTGTATCTTAATGCTGAAAATAAGTATTTGAATACGTGCAAAAATAAAGGTTAATATTTGGTACAGAAGCCTTTGTTTAAATTACAAAGGTCAAACATTTCCTGTAGTTCTTAACCCGATCTAATGTAGGAGGAATTTTGGCCCATTCCTCCATCCAGATCTTCTCTAGATCTCTTCAGGTCTTGGGGCTTTCACAGACGAATACAGAGCTTTAGCTTCCTCTGAAGATTTTCTTTTGGATTTAGATCTGTAGACTGGCGAGGCCACTCCAAAACCTTAATATGCTTGTTACGGAGTCACTTCTTGATTATACTGGCTGTGTGCTTTGGTTCGTTCTCATGTTGGAAGACTCAACCATGACCCATCTTCAATGCTCGACTGAAGGAAGGAGGTTGTTGGCCGACATCTTGCAATACATGGCCCTGTTCATCTTCTCATTAATACTGCACAGTCATCCTGTCCCCTGTGCAGAAAAACAACCCCATGCTTTACAGCAGGTACTGTGTTCTTGGAATGGTACTGGTTCTCTTTCTTCCTCCAAACGTGACGAGATGGTCTTTGCCATACTTGCAAATGAGCCTGGTCATGTGCTGACGTAAGCAGGGGAACCTTGCGTGTGATGCATGATTTTATACCATGACTTCTTAGTGTATTAGCAGGGAGCTTGACAGTCTCCATTACCCTCTTTTATTTTCTAGCAATTGCTCCAGCAGTTGATCTTTTTTCACCAAGCTGCTTGGCAATTGCCCCATAGCCCATTTTACCCTTTTGGAAAGATCTACCATTTTGTCCCTGGTGTCTTTTGACAGCTCTTTGGTTTTGCCCATGGTAGCCGTTGTAGTCTGATAGATTGTGAGGTGCACATGTGTTGGTATGCACATAACAACCTCAAAAAGGTTCTGCTAAGTTAGATGAACTCATTCACCCCCAGCCATATTTGCAGAAGCAACCCCCTTCGCTCCCGGCTGTTTTACTAGATTTTGACTGATTTTGCAAGGGCCACAGAATATTGTGTTTTAATGCTATAAAAACATGGAATCTACCAAAAGAAAGATTATAGTCACTTCTTTAATCAGGAAAAAAAGTATATTTGTATCTGTTTCCGTTTTGCAGCCATTAGCATTCCTGGTGAAAACACTGGCAAAAAGAGCTTGTTGCAACATGGCCCTAGTTCAGAGGTGGGCATCGAGGGCCGCAGTCCTGCAGGTTTTGCGTGTTGCCCTTCTCCAACACAGCTGATATATGATCAGCTCATCAGCAAGCTCTGCATAAGCCTGATAACGATCCTGTTGATTGGAATCAGCTTGTGTTGGAAGTGAGAAACCTACAAAACCTGCAGGACTCCGGCCCTCGAGGACCGAGATTGCCCACCTCTGCCCTAGTTGATCTCTTAAACTCTGCTGCCACTTGATGGCCGTTTTCTTGTAATGACTACCATTGCTTTAAGCAACCTCTTCATGTCAGGAGCTGCATCAAAGCCTTCTGTATGCTCTTGCATAAAAACAACAAAACAATAACGTATAAATACGTTTTTGGGAGTGAAGAACCAAGTATTGGCACATGTTCAAATACGTATTTTCAGCACTAACATACAAATAAATTCTTAAAAAAATCATGCAATATGAGTTCCTAAGTTTTTATTTTAGATTGTGTCTCTCACAGTGGACATGCACCTACCTGTATGAAGAAAAGTTAAGACCCCTACATAGTTTCTAAGTAGGTAAACTTGCAAAATCGCAGGGTGTTCAAATACTTATGTTCCTCGCTGTATATGTATTGATTACTGAATTAAATCACCCATTTAATTGTCAAAGTCCCAATCAGCCACAGCTCATGTACTGTAGCTTCAAAGTGACAAAACTTACTTGCAAAACATATACAGCATCTGGATTTCATAGGGCCGTAAGAGTGCATGCTGCATATGATTGATAAACATAACCCTTTATGTCTCATTTTGACTGTTCTTGATCTCCAATTGTCCTGCCTATTGCTTCCATCATTCAGGATCCAGATCAGCCAATCCCATCAGTGGTAAGGCTTCATCCAATCACATGCTGGACGGCTAAAGCACTATCCCCTGAGCCTACACAACTTTGCACGTCTCGATCCTTTAGGGCCTTTACTTTCAGTTCACCACCTGGTTGCATGCATTTATTGTGAATGTTTGTGTGTTGAGAAGCTGGTCAGAACCTAAAAAAATTCCATGGCAGTTCTCTTGTCTTGTTTGTCTGTTAACTGGTAGCACTTGGTTACATTTCCATCCCTACTTAGACTTCATACCTTGTGTGTGTCAAAAGTCACCTATGTGCGTTAAATCAGTCCATTCTCTGTTTGTCTCACATTCATTTGTTGCTGGAATTACAGCATATGAAACCCCTTTGCATTTCAAGAATAAATGGACATTATAATAGTACATTCACTTTTATGCACTGAAATACGCTCATACTTTCTCCAATTATGAGTTGGTATATGTTATAGACATATTGCAGCCAATGCTCCAAGCATTAATTTGGATACAGTGGGAAGAAAGACCATGTGAAGCTTTTGGGGTTTCTTAAATTTCTGCACAAATTATAAAGAGTATCTATGACAATGATATTACAGTATGTCAGTGATCTGTTGTGCTTGAGTATAAAAATGTTAAAGTTACTTTAATGGAACTCACTAAGGCTGTGCATCTCTCCAATAAAATACGATTCAATACGTGTCTCGATGCATGATGTGCAATTTGATTCAAAGAGAGTACATTTGAAAGTGGAATAATTCGATTCGATTTCAGTATAATTTTTATTTAATTTGATATGGCATAGCTCAGTTCCAAAAGGTATGATGCAATGAGTTTCTTGTTGAAGTTAGACAATCATTTTACAATATGAATTAGCTTTACTCTGTACTGTAAATGTGGCATTTCCTCCTAAGAGATCAAGGACGGAAAAGTGTATTATTTGGTAGCTTTTGTCATGTTGAAGCAGCATGTAAATGTGCTCCAAAGCCAAACTATTCAAGTTAAGTACACTCAAAGAAACACCAAATCACAAGCAACATCAAACGAATTTTTGAAGTCATTGCCAGGCTTTATTTTTAATGACAATATGTTTAATGCCCACATATTAATTCATTTGCGACATGTTTTATATCTTCTTCTTTAGGCTTTCCTGCTTCTTTGTTGTTAACTATTGTTAATGCTTTTGTATCCGATATTTATGACTGTGTACTTCCTCGTCAACAGCTGGCAGTCGCTCCAGCTCCCCAGGCAAACTGCTTGGACACAGCAGCTATGGTCGGATCCCTCGGGCAACAGCGTCTGCCTCTAACACACCAACTGACAAACGGAGCAGGATCCCTCGCAGCCAAGGGTGCAGCCGAGAGACCAGCCCGAGTCGAATGGGCTTAGGTATGCTCGGGACACTTTTGCACACAGTTTGTATAGACTGCTCTTTTCCCTTACTGACCACTGCAATATGACACTGCAAGACTCAAAACCTGGACCAAGGAAGCAAATACACTACTTTCAACAGAGCAGGTTGACCTACAAATGTGTAGCTGAAATGCAGTAAAATGGGTTAATCCTTTGTTTTTGGTTGTGTAGGGTGATTTTGTTGATTGTCGTTAGCTATTGTTTTAGCTGTGACTGTTTGGAAGTGGTAGTGCAAATGAAATAAGGATGCTGCAGATCAATGGAAATACCCCCCGCCAACTGTTTGATTGTGTGAACTTGTTGGCCAGCAAAATAATTGTTTATCACACACTACTTGTTTTTGTTTTAACCCAGTGTACCTTTTGAATTTAACTAATCACTTTTTGTTTGGGTTGTATTTGTAATTGTATAAACTATATAATCTTTTAACGTAAAGTCTCCAATGTACCAATTTATTAAGGATAGACCGATTATTGGCTGAGCCGATTATCGGCGCCGATATTTATCGTTCTGACAAATATCGGCACCAGCTATTTTGAAGAATCGTGCGGCCGATAATAGATCCATTTTAAAAAGTGTTAACTTCAGGGAACTAATTATTTACATTTTCAGAGATGCTGCTGACCCTAGGAACTCTATGTACCTTCTGTTTTTGTTTACATTTAAAATAACATTTTAATATTTCAGGTATTTTTGAAATTTCAGGTATTTTTTAAATCTTGGGGGAGCCCCCCCAAGATAAAAAAAAAAAATAGGGAGCTATTTGTTTAAGTTTTTATTTATCTTTTGAAGACATGCGCCCCTAGAAGATCCCTGAACTTTTTTTTTTAACTCCAATGTTTTACAAACCCTAAAAATTGTTCAATAAACATAGGCTTAAATTTTTTTTAAAATTAAGAGCTAGAGTTTTGTAAAAAAAAAAATAAAAAATTGCCAATATTTTCTCTTTTAGTGAAAATGAATATTGGCTCCAAATATCGGTTATCGGCGTCCTTGACTACTAATAATCAGTATCAGTATTGCCCCTGAAAAAAAACCATATTGGTTTATGTCTATAATTTACTGTAAATGCACATTTACTACAATCTTTTCTTTGTAAGCCTTGAAATATCTCTGCTTCGCTACCCCTTTGTTTCAAGCAAATTGTCTTGTTTTGTTCTCTGAGAACGAAGAAAAAAGATCATATTGAGCACATTTTGTTTTTATCATTAATACGGTAATTAGAACACAACAGCAGCAAGACATTTTTTTTTCATTTAGTCCAGACTGTTTTTCAATACATCTCTTATTTCCTATCTCTGCCTGTTTAACATTCCATTAATGCATACTGACACTTCCACCTAACTTGTTGTCCTCACAGCCAGCTTGTGTGGTAAAAAAGCTCTTCTCCCTGCTGCTCTTCCCTACCGCATGCTAGCCCGGAGCCGCATACCCCGCCCCAGCATGAGTCAGGGTTGCAGTCGCGACACTAGTCGCGAAAGCAGCCGCGACACCAGTCCCGCTCGTGGCTTTACTCCTCTGGGTAAGTTTCTGTGTTTTACCAGCTGTTCTGGAACAGCTTGTTGTTGCAAACAAACGGTCCTCTACAAAATGCCACATTCTGTTCATGACTTTGTCTGTGGTAAAAAAAAAAACATATGTCCAATTAACTGTATGCTATGCATATTTTTGCACTGCGTGGGTTCTCTCTGTGCATGCCTTAAGTTGGATTCTTTGGGTTGAGAAAATAACTTGTCATTGAAGAGCATACTAACAACTTGGCTCAAATGTGTTCTTCAATTTCTCAACTGATGTAATCTGTCGTGATTGTCAAAGAAGTGACATAATTACTAACGATCCATGGTTTTATGGTTTTTCCATTGCTTGCATTTTCGTCTCCCAAATGATAGCCAGGCCAGTTCTACAATTTGTATATGATTAAACTGAAGGAACCTGAAATATGGATTATTAATGAACAATAGTCATACATAGATTAATTTGTCATCATATATTGTATACTCAAGGATTTTTTTTCTATATAATTAGTCATTACAGTACATGATCAGCTTCATACTGAGAGCAAACCAAGACGTTCCTCTGCCAATTCCCATTGAAAACCCTATTTGACGGAAATTCCTGTCGTTGGCACTATACGTTATGGTTGTCATTGACGGGAATTCCTGTAGACAGCAGACAGAGTTAACCTTTTTTAAATATGACTAGAAACAAGAACAACTTGGGCTTATGTGAGACAATGCAGCAGCAGTATGAAATTAAGGAAGGTGAAAGTCATGGCTAATTTTATCACGGTTAGCATTGCTAGAAGGCTATAGTTTTTTGTTTTGTTTTTTTAAGTTCACCACCTACACTCCAAAACATAGAGGAAATGAGGATGTAAAGTAAAACAAATTGAGATACATTACAATATGTGAATAATTGCCCTGTGCGCATATTGCCCACCTCTCCTGTACCCCACAGCTTCTCGACGACACTCCCGTTCAACCAGTGCTCTTACAGCTGACCCTCATGGCCAGTCAGGTGACCTGCATGAATAGATATCTCAACCTACTTAGTTTTCCCCAAAACCCTGTCTCATGCCTGCCCGATGTCTGTTGTACTTGCATGCTTTGTGGTAACTGCAGGCAGTATTTTTATTTGAAGAAGATTTTATTCTTTTTTAGATGAGATTTATTTGTTCAGCACATTAAAAACACCAGTTTGTGCATTTGTTCCAATTTTTTTAGTTTTCCTCAGACAGACTGTGCCGTTGTTGTGATGTTTTGGTATTTTGAAAGGTTGTAGGCAGACTTTTTCCAGACATTGTTGACATACAATAGGTCTTTCTTTTGATGTTCATTGTTTTAATTTGGAACATATCAATTATGTTTTTTCCTCTTTGGTGCATTTGTTGGTGCTTCATCTCTTTGGGAAATCAGTGGAGATGCTAAGTTTTTGCTTTCCTTTTGCACGAAACCAACTTTTTTTTGTTTGATTCTGCTGAATTTTGGAAGGTTGACTAAATGCCAAGCTTGGTAATACTCATTTAAACTGATGTCTTAGTAAATGAACTCCACTTTACATCCATGATCAACATTACTCTTAAAAGTACTGGAACAGATGAGACAATTATTTGCAGTTTTTTACATCTAGATTTGATGCACATTGATCTTATGGCAGCTTTTGTTAAAACTAGGGCTGCCAGTTGATTCAAAATTTAAATTGCAATTAATCGCATGATTACCAAAGTTACTTGCAAATTAATCGCATATTTTATGTCCATTCATTCTGACCGGAGGGGAGGAGGGCTTCAGAGCAGGAGAGAAGGCAAAGCTGTATTGATGTCGCGCTAGCTTTCAGTTAGATTTCCGTATCACCAAACATTGTGGCGAGGATCTAATCTGCCTGATAATTTTTGCCTTGCAAGGTTAAAAAAAAAATGTTACCGTGTGTTTGGTGTTTTTTTTTTTATGTTATCCTGTATTTTTTTTTAAGTGTCTGCCAAAAACCAGGTGGTTGCATCCTCCAGTCAAATGATTTGAAAATGGCAGCGTCAAATGATTTGAAAATGGCAGCGTCAAATATTAAGAGGATAAATTCGGCCATATGTTTCATGTAACCAAAGACAGATTAAAATAAATAATGTTACTCTTTATTTCATTGATGAGACGCCGCCAAATTGTAAAGCCTGCAGATGCTTAATATACATTATTGAAATTGAAAGATGTTACGTCCTAAACGGGTATAATCTCACCTTTCTTATACATTAGCATATGTGATGTTACTGGCTCGAGATCGGTAAGCTTGAATTTTGATACATATCGGTCTATAGTCTCACTATAATTAGTTGAGTGACCAAGAAGTGCAGTCCACGTTTACAAATCATGTTTCAAAGTGATATGTGAAAAGTAGTAAAGCTATCAATTTGTTTGCATTATTGTTGTAGTGTGCACTTTAGTTAGTTTCGTCCTGATTTATAGTACACTAACTACATACTTGTTGTTTACACCACCTTGTGTGGCAGAATTATGTTGTCATGGTAAAAGTTTACCAAACTGCATATCTTAGTATTTAGTAAATTTATACCTGTAATTGTAGTGGATAAAATGTCTCTTTATTTTTGTATCCTATGCATAATGATATAAGGTTGTTTGTTGTAATAAAGATTAATTGCTTGCTGAAAATTACACTAGAAAAGGACCTTCAATATTTTTTTAGGGGTCTTTAGATTATTTTCCAAAATCATTCACATCTAATTGTGTTATACATTCTAAAAAGAGAAATGTTGAACCAAATGAAGATTACAAATTGAATTGTTGACCAATTAAAAAAAAAAACACTTTGAATTAAGTTAATCCAAGTTCAAGTTTAAATAATTATGAGTTTATTAAATTTAAAATATTCACTTGAATTAAGTTAATCCAAAATGAATCCAAAGTGAGTACATTAAGTTTAATTAACTCAAAATTAATTAAACTTAATATATTCACTTTGGATTAACTTAATTCAATCGTGTTACCAATTGATTAAAAAAAAATTAATGGGTGAATATTTAAATTTGTAATCTTAAATATGTTCAACAATTCTCTTTTTATAGTGTAGTGTCGTCTTTGCTCAATATTATATGCCCTCTATTATGCTGATGCATATTGTCATTAATGATGCAGCTTTCCAACTAACAGGCCAAAAATAACAGCAGATGATGTTACATTAGCTAAGTCCTGGAGTTGCTGAGTAAAATGCACCTCAAGGCTAAAGGGCCAATGACATAAAACTGGCATAAACTCAGCAAGTGCCTTTCCAACATTACTCCAAGACCCCTTTTAGAGCTCTCACAACTGAGTTCGGTACTAACTGCTAACCAGCTGCCTAGGCTTAAGCCTACCCACTCGAAGCAGGGAAGAGGTAACAGTGCAAACAGTCCCGTCTCCTCTTAAAACAAGTTGCGTACTGTATATTGGCTGCAGTGCAGTCCAGATCTCGAGGGTAATTCATACATAGATGTATGTGTCTGTAGAGTCACAACTGTAATTCTTGAACAATGGCATGCGTTAATTGTGTGTTTAAAAAAAAAAAAGTTGCATTAAAGAAACTTAAAACATTATTAGCGCATTCATTTCGATAGCCTTAGTTTAAACCTGTTTAAAACTGTATTTGTTTTGAGTATTTATGCTCAACTAAAAATATTTAGTGTTGTTACAAATACAGTACTTAAAGCAATCTTCCGAGTCGTGTGTCAAATGCAGATGTAAACACCTGGAAAGCATAGCTGAAATGATCTCTCATATTAATAACCTTTGTATTGTATGCCAAAACCCAAATTGTTTTAGTCTGCCACAAAAATAAAGAAATTGGCTTTACTGTTCCAATACTTGTGTAAAGAAATAGACAATTTTTGATCATCAGGTAAGTTTTGTGACATGTACCTGTTGTGCTAAATGCATTTCTTCATCTTCTGCCTTTTTTTTTTTTTTTTTTACCTCTAACCCATCTATAGATCGTTATGGTTTGATTCACCAAGCTAGAATCTCAGCATCAGTCAACGCTATGAGGGTTCTTAACACTGGCACTGAGGTGGAGGCAGCAGTTGCCGATGCTCTGGTAAGATAAGTAGAATTTTAAAAGAAATAATTTTTTGCCCTGTCATTCTATGTGCATGTGTCTGACCACTGTGTAACTGGAGGTATGGAACTGATCATGTGCAGTATAGTTAAAAAAATAAAAATTCAACTATGTAGTGTGATATTAAATAACTAATTACATCTTTTGTATAGCCATGAATGTTCTTGTTCTTTAAACTTTCTCCCTCTCCTCTTTTCTTTATTGTTGTTCTTCATTTCAGCTATTAGGAGACTCCAGGAATAAGGTAGTCGGTTAGATTAATAAGTACACTGTATATGCATTTCCATGCAATCACGCACTAATGATGCATAGGAATATGCACTATAGCTTGAAAATTGCTGGTAACCTTCTGTTATCGAAAGAAAACCCCAGAATACTCACTGAATTAACATGAAGCGAAATTGACTAGACCAGATTTTGCCAAAACAAGCCACAAAGGTTTTGGGATAATGACCTTTAGACAGATGAGACAAAATTTGGGCTTTTTGGCAAATCAGATCACTTCGATGTTTACAGATACATAAATGTAGCATATAAAGAAAATAAAAACAATGTGTCTACTGTAAAACATAGAGGCGGCTCAGTTTTGTTCTATGGCTGCTTTGCTACAATGGAGACAATGATATCTCAGGACTATGAAGGCAAAATGGACTGCCCATTTTCAAAAATCTCAGTCTTTATCACAGGTCATAGATCCTCCTCCTACAACAACTATTCTGAAGTGGTCTTCTGTGAAGCATCTGTGTAAGGAGTCTAGAAATGGAAACTGCAGCAGGTTGCTTTTGAGGAGTGGGCCCGATTACCCTCAAGTCTCATTAAGACTTAGAGAAATAATTTGATATTTTCATGTATTTATTTTGGGGGTAATCCTGTTAAATCACAATTTAAAAGCAAAGCATATTTTCATTAGTTAAATTTCTGCCTGTTTTTATTTATTATTGCATTTGTCATTTGCAAGGGTTTTCTTTCTTCAATGGAAGACTCACAATTTTGTTCACATGGATATTCATTATTTTATTTTTGCCTTCGTGCTTATGTATAACACATCCCAAATGCAAATGTTATTTCGTATTGTGTTGAAATTCCTACATTACTGCACACTCTTAAATTTAATTTCTCCCATTTTTATTATCTGCTTCAATGTTTTCATCTGTGACTGTCACCCTACCACATTGTATTTGTCGTCATGATCGCTGCTTATCCGGGTGCTGCTTGACCCTGCCTGGCTTTTTATGTTTAGTCAGAAAATATTGTACATTGTTAAATTTTTAACTCATTTGCTCCCAAAAACGTATAAAAACGTTCTATTTTAAATATTGCCATGATCCCAAAAACATATTCATATGTTTTTTTATACTATAGCATACAAAAGGCTTTGATTCAGCTTCTGACATCAAGAGGTCACTTAAAGCAATGGTAGTTATTACAAAAAAACGGCCAGCAGGTGGAAGCAGAGTATAAGAGATCAACCAGGGCCATGTTGCAACAAGTTCTTTTTGCCAGTGTTTGAAACAGATTTGTGAATAATGATGAAACTTAGCTATATTCTAATGCTAATTGCTGCAAAACGAAAACAGATACAAATATACTTTTTTCTTGATGAAAGGAGAGACTCTAATATTTTTTGGGTAGGTTCCATGTTTTTATAGCAATAGATCACAATAGTCTGTGGGCCTTGCAAAATCTGTCAAAATTCAGTAAAACAGCCGGGAGCAAAGGGGGTTGCTACAGCGAAAATGGCTGGGGGTGAATGAGTTAATTCAGGCATTGCAAAATGCGACATATAGCATGGCTGCATATTAATTACGAAATTAATCCTTTAGTTAAAACCTTATTGACCTACGAAAAACATAGAAAGCATAATTGTTGCCTGATGCTGGCTCGGTTCATATGCCAGTATTAAACAGTTTAAAAGTACAGTAAATGAAATGTTATATTGATTTGTCTCTTCAGAGGAAGCCAATGAGGCGGAGGTACGAATCACCAGGGATGTACTCTGATGATGATGCCAACAGCGACGCGTCCAGTGCCTGCTCAGAACGCTCTTATAGCTCAAGAAACGGCAGCATCCCCCATTATCTTCGTCAGACTGAGGATGTGGCGGAGGTGCTGAACCACTGTGCCAGCTCCAATTGGTCAGAGCGGAAGGAGGGCCTTCTGGGACTGCAGAATCTCCTCAAGGGTCAAAGAATACTGAGGTAAGCTTTAAATCGTGATTTTTTACCTCCACCATTCTTGTGAATGAGCAGAAGTAATAATGCCATTTTCAGGGAATTCATTTATTTCCCTATAAAAACATTTCTAAATGTTCTTGTTAATTCTTTTGGAACAGTTTTAAATTCCATACACTATGTAGGTTATGTATCACCTCGAGCAAAAAAAACAACAAAAAAAACTTAAATTTTTTAGCCGAAGCATCCCTTTAGATAAATTCAAGTGGCCACATTGGAAGCAGCTAATTTAACATTTAGGAATAGCTTTTGATTGCAAAATAATAACTTATTTTGTGAAAGACCGCCACTGGAGTGACACAAGCTCATCAGGACGGCTCTGTCATGTGTTAGTGGCTGCTCGTGACGACTTTGTCATCCTCATGTTTACAAGGTTTTTGTTGTACTTTTTTCATTTATGACACACACAATTTTCTGATCACTATCGTAACACATATTCTGGGATACAGTACACTATAGATACATATATATTTTCCCTGTTTGAATGGATGCTTCTGATTGTCCAACTAAAAGGCTGTTGACTACTGCAGGCAGCGCCATGGCATTGAAATTCCCTTGCCCTAAATGTAAATAGTTGACAAGTGGGATTTCAACGTTTCAATTTCAATGGTGCACCGCTACCATCTTGCTGGGGCTTTTTGGCTCATTATCACTACTAGTCAAGTGCTTGCTGTTTAAAGGGCAGGCATATCCCACCCATATCAACCCCCTAAAATATTTATGAGATTTGTGTGTGTGTGATTTTGTTTTTGCTACATGGTTAGGCCCATATTCCGTGATTTTACAGACTTGTGGGGCCCGCTTGTCCTTGTGGGGCCATTTTGGAGGGCCCCACAACTTTAGGCCTCTTTTTAAGGGGCAAGACTTGGTTTTAGAGTTCAGGTTTGAATTGGGTTATGGTTGGGGTTAGGGTAAGAGATGTGATTATGCAATCATTTGTGATAGTTGGGGTTAAGGTAAGGGGCTAGGATATGGGATGGCCCCACAAAGATAGTACCACAAACTTGTGTGTGTTGCGCGTGTGTGTTTTGTCATCCATAGTCAGCATTAGGGCACAGTACTTCCAAACTAAACTCATCCCAGCACAAATGTATGGATCTTAGGTTGTACTCTGGGGGATACTGTAATTCAAAACCAGGGAGAAATTAGGGGGCTAACTTATTTAAGTTCATTTATTAAGAAGTCTGTCTATTTACTTCTGTTATTGTGGTGTTTCTCAACAGTAGATAGATTACCATAAACTTTGTCCTGTGCAGCCAGAAATGTTGGACTAAAGTGCAAATTTTCTGATTTGCTGCTTTCTTGTTTTGTTTTTACTGTATATGTAGCCGAGTGGAGCTGAAGAGACTTTGTGAAATCTTCACAAGAATGTTTGCAGATCCACACAGCAAGGTGAAATAAATATTTCAAATCCATTTGCTGTATAATGTCTTTTCTCTTACTATAAAATCTGACAAAATGTTCCTCATGTAACTAAATCCTGCACTGTATGTCTTTTATTGCATGGCCTGCATTGCTGTGGATTTGATAACAGAGAGTAAGTTTGTTCTAACCCATTAACACAACATTGTCTGAATATGACTATTGTTGTCGGAGTAATCAATACTGTTTTTAATTCCTTAACATTATGTATGGCTTTAGGTGTTCAGCATGTTCTTGGAGACCCTAGTGGATTTCATCACAGTGCATCGAGAGGACTTGCAGGACTGGCTGTTTGTCCTTCTCACCCAATTGCTGAAGAAGATGGGGGCAGACCTGCTCGGCTCAGTCCAAGCCAAAGTCCAAAAGGCCCTGGATATCACAAGGTCCTCATGTTTTGCAAGACAGACCATTGTCTTAATAATCTTTCAAATAGAGAGTGACCAGCATTTGACTTCATTTATATTAACTTTTTCAGGGAGTCTTTCCCATTTGACCAACAGTTCAATATTTTGATGAGATTCATTGTCGATCAGACGCAGACACCAAACCTCAAGGTATTGTAGAATTAGAAAATTGAGAATGAGAACTGTGGTTGTTGGTTGGTGCCATTACTAAATGGTTGCTGTTCCCCTATAGGTAAAGGTAGCTATTTTGAAGTACATAGAGTCTTTGGCACGGCAAATGGACCCAACAGATTTTATCAACTCCAGTGAGACTCGCCTGGCTGTATCGCGCATTATCACCTGGACCACTGAACCCAAAAGTTCTGATGTCAGAAAGGTATGTATGGCTGCTTCCCAGTCCATAGATAACCTTGTATGAAAATTAAGAATTGTATTCAGTTATGATCTATTACGTTTGTAATAAATCTCTTTATTTTGATCTTGTTGGGAGAAGTATTGGAAATTAAGAATAGCACAGCAAACAGTAAGAGTATTGTAGTTTAAGTTTTGACTTGTAGGAACTGTATGTCGTCTGTTTACGGAAGCGTATTATTGCATGTTTTTCTGTCAAATCGTTTCTGCTTTACTGATTAATTTTTTTCTGTCCCAAAAAAATATTCAGATAAACAGGAGGGTGGGGGGAGGGTGGCGGTTATTCCAAAAAACAGGTGGGGGGGGGGGGTGGTATTCCGAAAAACAGGAGCTGATGCTCTGTTTTTCGGAGTATTTTATTTTTTTTAATTTATTTTTTATTTTTTACCTCTGAAGTGTATTGTTGCAGACTCGCTAATGGTGGACATTTTCCCACATTCCACCAACATACCTTCAACTATATCACTTACTGGTGAAGTAAACAAACATGCCAATCGATCGACATGATTTTAGTAAGCTATCAGTTAAGATGCTATAGAGGTGTATTGCATGCGGGAAAGTGTCCGCCATTCATTAGCCAGTCTGCAACATGTGGAGTTCCTCTCCTTACCTAAAATTACATATTTTAATTATTCATCTGCCAAAGCAATGTTGTTGATTCTTAAAGAAAACATGCATCTAGTCCCCATTTGTACTTATATCATGCTTTGACATCCATCCTTCAGCTGTCTTCGGGCAGTAGACGGGGTACACCCCGAACTGGATGCCAGCCAATGGCATGGCACACATAGATGAACATCCATGGTTTCGTCAAAATACCCAAAGGAACAGTAATTCAATACATATTTTTACAGCATTTTTTGCCATGCTGAAAGGTCCTATGCCATCAACATCTAATTTCTTCCACTCTTTTTATGCATAACACGGGTCAAAATGGGTCTGTGCCATAGTTGAAGTTTGACTCCCCTGTGGTTTGTCACATTCATGCAATAGCCTTTGAAAGGCCCGCAAAAAATGAGATTCGATTTTGCTGTTTTTGTGATGTAGTTCTAAATCTGGTTAAAGGACATCAAATATTTCAACCTTTAAGTTAAGCTGATGGTAGATCTGTCTTTGATTAGAATAACAAGTAGTGGGCTATATCTCGCCAGCATGGTCCAAGTGGAGCTCGTACGCCTCGTTCAGCAATGACTGTTTCCAGCGGCCAGTTGATTTATTGTAATAGTAGAAGCAGAGTCCAGAATAGAAAACAGGTGACTGTCCTACGTTTGAAGACCATGAAAGAATTTATCCTCGCTGGGATTCACACTCTGTATCATATGGACAGAGGTGGTTCTGGCTAGATTTGTGGCACGGGTGAACCATGCCTTTGTCACTTCACCTTTATAACTAGCGAGCGAAAAATAATTCTGAGTGATCAATTGTCACCGACGGCCGACCCCATTGTACATATTAAGTCTGGCGAAAACTCACTGTTCAACAGTTCGGCTCATACAGACTGAACTGATCAACTTTTTTAACAATTGCAAATAAACAAAAAAATTATAAACAGAAATGGTAAACAAAGATTTCTAATTGTACTTATAAAATAAAAATACATGAAAATAGTACATACTACAAAATTAACACAAAACAGACATCACAAACCAAAAAATTACACGTTTCATTATGTTGTAAAATAAATAAATAAATAAACCATATATCACATTGTACCTCCAAAATCTTCACTTTTCATGAGACCCAAAATATGACATCGTTTTTTTTTTTTACCATTAACATTGCATCATCAGAAAAAACAGCCATTTTCATCATTTTGGATTGATCAATAATTCATAAAAATGGAGTGACGAAAAATATAGATTTTTAAAAAATAGGAATTTTGCCAAATTGTGACTTACGAACCAGGTAAACAAACATTATCAGGAAAATATCATGAGCAAAAATGCAGGACAGAAAAAGAAAATAATATGCATGGGTAATGTTCTGTTATAAAAAAATTAAAAAAATATTAAATTCCTCAAACAATGCATTTGTTTATTATTTCAAATATAAGAGAAGCGGCCCTTCAGAAAATAATCCTATCTCAATCACAACATTGATGCCATTGTCGGGTAAAAAAAAAATCATAATTATTATTGATTTTCTAAAATTGTTCAGCCCCAGTTGCCATACTCATCAAGGAGTTTGATGCAGAGTTGTGTTCCTCTCAAGATGTCTGTCAACGGTTTCTTAAAATTTCTGAGAAATGTCAATTGGCCCTTGTCTTTATGAAAAAATGGTACAATATTGCATCCAAATATTACGGTGAAAGACTGTTGTCTTTCTGTAATGCCCATTCTGCCTTGCCACTTTGCCCCAGACCCTACATAACTGGGTGAGTGAAGAACTAGCTGGTGGATTCAGTACTACATCCTTACTATCCATTGAGGGCAACCTGGAAGAAAGGTGTAAGCAGGTAGAACCAGCTCCAGCACATAACAAGTATCTCGCTTTCTCCGTGTTTAACCAACATTTTAAAGACTGCGAGTGGCATCTCTTATTTACGCTCTAGCTGGTATGCTCTAATAACGTACTGAGAATTTGAGTCTGTGCTTTGTGACTTTTTAACTCTCCAAATGTTTTTTGATGCAACCAGGAAATGAATAATAACACAAAGTCTTTACTTTTCATTAATTGACTTTGAGGTCCGATTTATTGCACAAAGTTGCTTGGGAATGCCGGAATGCCAGTGTAGGATCTGACTAACTGCACATTTTTGTCTGTCTGTCTTCCACTCTTAACAACTCTATTTGTTTTTATGTCTGCGTTGTGTTGACGTTTGTAAGCAATACATATTTAGCCAATGTTAAGGCAAGGTTGGTACATTATAACATGAATGTTTCAAGTTACTTTGCATAAAGACTTCCTGCAGATCATTTTTGAGGTGCACATTCACTTATTTTATTATTCTTATGGATTTGTTAATGTTGACATTGTAATGAGTCGCTTGGACAGCAATGACCAACTGAGAGGCTAATTTTCCTAAGAGACAAAAACAACTTTATGTTGCATTCTTTAATCATTGCGCAATGCGTTGGCCGGGTATATAATTATTTTATCACTGTGCACTTATTGACAGCCATTCTCTATTCCACAGTCCTGGCTAGCATTATTAGCAGTCATGCAACAGCCTGAACAACCTAAAAAAGAGATGAAAAGCAACATATTTTTTCATTTATTTGTTGTAAAAAGAAGGAAGTCAAATTAAGCATGGTGGTGTATCAATTATATTGTGTAGCTGTTTTGGTGCCTCAGATAGGGATGTCCTTGAAAGTATCGAAGGAATCATGAAATTAGAGTTTAACAAAGTTATATTAAATCAAAATGTGCAGTGGGATGGCGATAATGGGTTCTTCAGAACTTTAAAGAACATTTCATATTCATCCAACACTCACAAATTGTTGCCATGGTTAAAGTGTAATCTGGCCAGTAGAGTACTGATGTCAAAGAGCAAGCACAACATTATAAGGGGTGTCAGGCGGTTAAAATTTTTAATCGTAATTAATCGCATGACTTCAATAGTTAACTCACGATTAATCGCAAATTTTCTATCTGTCCTAAATGTACAATAATTTTTTTTTACGTTTTCATACTCGTTAACATCATAAAAGTGGGAAAAAATTGTTACATAGAAATATAACTGCATCCTTTAGTAATGCATGGTACAGTATTTTCATAATAATTCATAACATTTTGTTAAAATTAAAAAAAGATTTACTGCACTGTAAAAAAACGAGTGTGATATTGATTTGGGTTGAGGTCATTTTTCTGCCACTAGAAGGCATAATTGCATTTGTAAGACGGTGACAGCTTTGTGCATTTTTCTTTTCGTATTAAGAGCTATCTAATCTTTAACATGAAGTAACTTGTGAAATTCTGCAAATTTTTTAATTTATAAAATACACCTTGAGTCTCCACAAATATATGCATTACTACTAAATTTCTTACTGCTAAATTTTGACATGGACGTGTCTGCTGCGTTGTGACTGGAATTCCCCCAGAACAAAACTTTGCAAGGGTCGGTCATTAATCGCGCGTTTAAAAAAAAAAAAAGAAAAAAAAGAGTGGCGTTAAAGAAACTTTAAATTAACTAAAAATAAATGCGCTAATTTTGACACCCTTAATTAATATATATTAATATTCTCTAAACTGTGAAATGTGTCAAATAAAACTGTACAGTGTTCTGCACATTAAAAAAAAACTAATTCTTGTACCATCTTGACTATTTTATACATTCATTCTACAATAGTCAACCGAATGTATGAATACATTCCTCTGAATATTGAATACAGATTAATGACATTTAAATGATAAATCATTGTTAGTAATTACTAGATGTTTTTCTTCTCTCTGATTGCAACTTAGACTTTCACACTTCTAAGAAAGCTATTAGCTTTATAGATGCTGTAATAGTTTATGTAGATTTTTACTGTCTTAGCTGCCTTCGTTTTTAAATTAGCTATTACCTTATCGGGACATGTCTTATGCATCAGTTTTAGAAATAATTTGAGTCCTCTATTTTATAAGCAATTCCTGGTTAGTGTTTTTTTAAGTCATCAATATACTTCAAGATCACAAAATGCTTGTATATCTGTGATTGTGTCCCACTGCCCTCAGGCAGCCCAGGTGGTGCTGATATCATTGTTTGAGCTCAACACACCAGAGTTTACTATGCTGCTGGGAGCTCTGCCTAAGACATTCCAGGATGGCGCCACCAAATTATTGCACAACCACCTGAAGAACTCAAGCAATGCCAGTAGCAGTGTGGTAAGTTGAGTGACTACTATGCAACAATATCAAGATCTCACGGTATTAAGGTCACGCCTACAGTCAGTAGTATTGCGTTATTGTTTAAAAAAAAATAAAAAAAACTTGGGGATGCCATAGTGTGAACTGAAAATTATGTTCCAGAAAAGAGGTCAACACAACTGTGAAAAAGTCAAATAAATACACTGGCCAATATTTTACAATCAAAATAAATAATATATAATTATATAATTTGCAAAATATTTTGTCAACGATTAAAATGAATATAATTTCACATAAAGCATGCAAATCAATTTACAAACATGTTTAACAAATTATTTTAAAATATGTGCAAAATAGTGTAAGTGTTCTCTAAACATAGAAATTGGAATAAACTTGAGTCTGTGAAATTAAATAAACCTGTTGCCACAAGTACACTCAAAAAAGAGAATTGTTGAACCAATTTAAATTGTTGAAATATTTTAAGATTACAAATTGTTGACCAACTTAATAAAATTGCTTCAATTGGTAACACACAATTGAATTAAGTTAATCCAAAGTGAATATATTAAGTTTAGTGAACTCATAATAAATTAAACTTAATTAAGTTTAGTGAACTCATAATGAATTAAACTTAATTTAGTTTAGTGATCTCATAATGAATTAAACCTAATATATTCACTTTGGATTAACTTAATTCAATCGTGTGTTACCAATTGAAGCTATTTTTATTAAATTGGTCAACAATTCAATTTGTAATCTTAAATCGGTTCAACAATTCTCTTTTTAGAGTGTATGTTGTCATATCAATGTTGGGCCAAAATGTTATGATATTAATCAGAATCTGTCAAATGAAGGTAAATTAGTTTCTGCTGTATATATTTTGTACTGCACAATAGACATAATCAGATCTCACACACACAAAAAAAACAATGGACAAAATGACAGTTTTATTAAGTTTTTAGCCGATAACAAAAATAAAATTTCCAACAGTAACGCAATGCTCTTTTTTTTGGGGGGGGGGTTGCCTTTTAGGGGTCTCCAAGTAATACCATTGGTCGCATGCCACATCGCCACACGCCCAGTCGAACCAGCCCACTGACCTCTCCAACCAACTGCTCACACGGAGGAATGTCTCCAAGGTACGGACGGTCACAAGCCATCTGCTGTAGTACACCCCCTGTTCAACTGCAAGTCCTGCAATTAGCCATGTCAATGCAACTTCAGTGTACTGTCTCACAACAAAAGTATTGATTGAGTTGCTCTTCCCTTTTCAAACATGTTTCATCCAACACGGGTGGAAGCCTCTCTGATGCTATTTGTTGTGAACATGGGGAAATATATGGTTAAATTTTTCTTCCAGTTTAAATCGAGGTCTAGCCTTTCATGATTTTGTGTAGACAATGCCAAAAAGTGTCCTTTTTTCCCTGTCCTTTTGGGGAGGGGGGGTATGCAGACCAAAACTGCCCAAATTAAAAAATAAAAATAAATGACTAAATAAAAAATATAAATGACTAAAAGTGAAAATAAAAATGGATATAAAAATATAATTCAAAAATTGTATTTAAAAAAATTATATAAATGGAAATATATATATATATATATATATCCCTAAATAAATAAATACAAGTAAAAATACTTTTTTTTTTTAAACGAGATTCAAAAAAAAAAGTCGAAATAAATACAAAAATACATATAAATAGAATTAAATATAAATAAAATAAGTTGAACTGAGATGTCAATTGGAAAAATATCCCTAATTGATAAATACGAAAAAATATCCATGTTGTATTTTATAAGGACTTATTCTGACATTTCATTGTGATGATTTACTTAATTAAGCATTGCATATATTGTTTGAACAAAAGAAATAAAATAAAATGGTAGAAGGAGACACTTATATATAATGCAGCAGAACCCGAGAAGCTGCGCTCATCTTCTCTCTGTGTTTATTTATTTTTAATGCTATTTGGAAATTTTACCTGTAGAGCATAAAACATTTTGCCAGTGCAATGAAGCAGGTTTGTGTTTTATACAGTTAACTTTCCGGTTTTGAAAGAGTAGCTGAGTAGCCATAACGATACTGAATCATCTGGCGTTAGGCTATAAAGTAATAATTGTTTGTCTTTATTTGAAATGTTTCATCTAAAGTATAACTTGAGTCTTACAACTCAAGACTTTTGACTTTTCTCTTTCTGCACACTTGTTTTTTCTCTTTCACCTATTAACACCTCCACCCTCCCACCTTGTCTTTGTCTTGCGGTCTCTTCCTGTTGTTGAATTCCATCCTTCATTCTTTCCCCCGCTGTCTGTCCGTCCTTCCCTCCTGACCGCGCTGTGACAACAGTCGGTTATGGGGTTGGGGTGTCGACGGACTGTCAAAGCAACCCCCTGCCCCTACTCCTCTTCCTCAGCTTAACTCCACCTCTGCTGCCCCTTCTTTTAGGGTCCTGCGCAGAGCACCCTCACCCAGGTAATTGGGTGGGATGAAAAAACAAAAAAAGAGATGAAGCCAGAGCCAATGTCATCTACAATCTAATTTTTTTGCTGATTATATTAAATATCACCACTTACATGCAAAAACATTACTTAATTTATGTAGATCATTTTTGTGTGTGAATAACAAATTATAGACTATGGGCTGATTTGCTAATGCTGCATTCGAGGATGGTCAAGTCGGATTTATCAGAGTGTTTTTTTCCCACTTCTGACCTCAAAGTGTTTGAGGTGAAGGTAAACAACCAAAATGGCGAAAAGTGATAAATTGTTTTTTATTTGGGTTCTCAAAACTCTCAATAATCGCAAAAGAAGAACAGATGGAATGTCCGTTTTGCGCATTTTCAGTAAATTGGCATAAAAAATTCAAAACAATTAGATGGAAACCCATTGATGGTTACACACCATGTCGCTGGTTTGCACCTGCCATTTAGTCACACTGTTTGAAGACACAAAATCAGCCAGTGAAATTTCTTCCGTGTTTACTCGTCACATTACGAGTGCTAAATTCATCAAATCAAATTTGTATAAATATTTCCCCACAATGTACAAAATAAACATCTTGTCAATCCTGGGTGCGCCTGGTTAGTAGATCAGCTTCCACATCTGTTTGCATGCACAAGCAAGTCTGCACTCGTTTTTACATTCAAACCTTTTCGTAAATCAGTCCCTCTTTATGCTTGTACTAACCCACCACACTTTTGGAAAAGTAACAATTTTCAAGTTTTGCTATAATTATTTGTATGGTGACAAAACATCAACAGATTACATGTCATTTTAACATATGTTTTGTCTGATTTTGTGCTAGCGTGATGGAGTACGACACTGAGAACATGAACTCAGAGGACATTTACAGCTCACTCCGTGGCGTCACTGAAGCTATCCAGAGCTTTAGCTACCGCAGCCAGGAGGACCTGAATGAATCAGTCAGACGAGAGGGCAAGCGAGATGACGCGGTGAGTCAAAACATTTGGAATAGGAAAATCATTTTTCATTCATTTTTAAGTGAATGCAAATACAGCACAGCTACAGCATAGTTACCTCGTATCTAATCAGGTGCATTTTTATGCACGACAGAATGTATTTTTCTTGTTGTGATTTCAGTCATTAATATTCCCAGCCATTTTTACTGAAGCAACCCCCTTTGCTCCCGGCGGTTCACAGACTATTCTGTTCTATTGCTACAAAAACATGGAACCTACCAAAAGAAAGATTACAGTCTCTCCTTTAATCAGGAAAAAAAAGTATGTTTGTATCTGTTTCCATTTTGCAGAAATTAGCATAACAATATAACTAAGTTTCATCATTATTCAAAAACCTGTTGAAAACACTGGCGAAAAGAGCTTGTTGCAACATGGCCCTGGTTGGTCTCATATACTCTGCTGCCACCTGCTGGCCGTTTTTGTAATAACTACCATTGCTTTAAGCCACCTCTTCATGTCAAAAGCTGTATCAAAGCCTTCTGTATGCTCTTGCATAAAAATATATATATATTAAAAAAAAAAGTATAAATAAGTTTTGGGGAGTGAAGGACCCCAAGTATTTACACATTTTTGGGTTTGAATGAGGTAAGTGGCATTTATGACACTTTTCACCTCTTATGTTTGATGTTTTCTAGTAGCACAGTCTATGTACAGGGTATTTGAAGAATAACTTTAAAATACTTTATTTGTAATGGGATTGTGTGTCTGTTTATTCTTCGCAATACCATGAATCCCAAAAGGTACCTTACCATGATGCAAGATGATTTTCATGCACCTTACACAAGATTCCCGGAAGCAAAAAGCTGCTGGCAAATTCTGGCACTTGCATTGAAGTATATTTGAATAGGGGTTTACCTACTTAATTACTTCCATTACCCCGTGGATCACTTCTTATATACAATAAATTGCATACATAACATTTTTAACTCTAAGCTACATAATCACGTGATGTTTTTTTTAATCCGCCTTTTTATGTAAATCTTATGCATAATACCAAGTTGTGTTAACAACAAGAAATTGATTTCTTTCAAAAGATGATGTTATACAACATTTGAACATGCTCTCTGTTTTCACTTGCCCTGTGGTGCTTTTATAGGCTGTGAGAGAAGGAATAGCGTCAACACCTGTTTCTGATGCTCGCCTGGGTTTGGATGTACCGGAAGGGGGTCGTACTGCTTTGGACAACAAGACTTCACTGCTCAATACGCCATCACCACGCTCCTTCTCCGGGCCACGAGGTCGGGAGTTTGCTCCTTACGGCCACGGAGAAACAATCTGTACCTACGACAAGAGTGCCCTCAAGGAGGCTGTTTTTGATGATGATGTGGAGCAATTTCGTGACTGTGAGTTCATTCTATTGATTTTTTTTATATTATCGTAATATAAAGGATTGTGCAAAGGTTTAGGCCACCTCAAGCTTTATAGTTTTACTTGTGTTTTTAAAATGTTAGTAGGGTCTGGATAAAGGAACACTGCACCCTCCAGAATAATGTTAGCCATCCTCCGTAAACTATAAAGTAGCACGCTAACTGAGAAACACATGTACACTGGAAAAAAAAGATTTGTTGAACGAAACTTTTAAAAAAAATACTGTAATTTGGCACAGCCAAATTTATTAGTTTCGCTCAAATCAGATTCACGATTTGGTTGGTAGCATTATTTTCATCCATGCATCCATTATCTGAGCCGCTTATCATCACGAGGGTCGCAGTAGGCGGGGTACGCACTGAACTGGTTGCCAGCCAATCAATTGTATATAAATCAAAAACATTTATTGTACCAAAGTAAAATGAATAAATTATATGCCAGTAGAACACCTTTGCCAGCCAGTTGCAGGGCACACATAGACCAACAACCATACCTATGGACAATTAAGGGTGTTCAATTAATCAACCATGTATGTTTGTGGTATGTGGGAGGAAACCCGAGTACCCAGGGCAAACCAACGCTGGCACGGGGAGAACTCCACAAAGGAGGGCCAGTGCCTGAAACCTCTGAACTGTGTGGCGAATGTGCTAACCAGTGGACCACGTGCCACCTGAATTTGTTAAGTCACAAGACATTAGTTAACGTAGGTCACTATGTTGGCACACTGATAAAAAGTTGTGCGTTTATTGCCCCTTTAAGTGGAAAATGTGACCTTTTTAACTTATACTGTACATATGAGAATTCACAATAAGAGAAAAGATCAGGAAATAATACATTTTTGTATTTTAGACAAGTTTTTTTTAGTCAAGTCGAAGCTCGAGAAGCAAATTCTGTCCTCGCGTTGGAATGCTGGACAGGAAAACTTAAAGCAGGGTAAATAAAGAATGTGACATTTGGGCTCTTGATATGGAAAACTCTGGTTCAAAGTAAATGACTATATTTTAGTGTAAGTATTTATTTTAGTTTTATCCAATAGGTGTGTGATTTGTTTTTAGCTGGACTGAAAAACACACACTTGAACCAGAAACCAAAACATTTCAATTAAATCAATATAACATTAGTTTGGTTTCCATCCACTCATTTTTATTTAAAATTTTCAAAAAATGCAAAAGTAAAACTGAATAAAAGTGCTAGAAATTCGAAAAAGGGCCGACAATTCGCAAAAACGTTTTCACGCTTAGAAAATTGCAATTGAATCAAATTGAATATTCCAATATGCGACAGTACATGCAAGACCGTGAAACAAGGCTCTTCACTATTTGCTACATTTGTAACTATTAACTCTTTGACTGCCAGACGTTTTCAGAAAAGGGATGCCGTGGGTGCCAGCCGATTTAAGCATTTTGACTGATCTTTCAAGGTCCACAGAAAATTTTATGTTTGGACTATGGAAACACACACACTACCAAATGAAAGTTTGAACTCTCATCTTTCATCAGAAAAAAAAAGTTTGTTTCTACCTTATTCCGTTTTTCAGTAATCAACAATAGAAAATGGTTAGTTTCACCCAAATGCTCTGTTTTGAAACAAAATATGGAGAAATCAAGCTTTTTGTGAAACGATATTATTTCATGCACTCTAGTGAATTTGACACCTTTTTTTTTCCATGAATGATGCCACAAACACCTTAACAGTGCTTTACTTTTGTAAAAGACTACCACCAACAATGAAAAAGTGTTTTTTGATAGCAAAATACGTTTTTACATTCAACAGTGTAACAATTTGACAAAACAATTTGGCAAACTATTTACAAATGTGTGCAACCGTGGTACTATTTACAATTGTGTGGATGTTTCAAATACAGTTTTTCTTTTTGTAACACTCCCCTGCGTGCAAGGGGACGCAGCAGGATTTGCACAACAGATTAGTTTCACTGCGATGGCCCCTTCGCGTGCAGACGCTACACTTTCTTGCTGGCTTTTTTTTCCCGGGGAATAGCAAGTATATACTGCAGTGTGTGTTTGGCCATGTTGCCATCAAGTCTACTCTCAGGATCATGATACGGTAACGTTACGGTGGTGTTACGTCTGGCTTCCTCATGTCCTTCTGTTCCTATACTGGGTGGTAAGAGATGTTCTGATCCATCGTATCCACTCCATTCATGGTGGCATCGTAGTCCAGAACCAGTGTCTTCTCCGTGATCAGACTGTACCCACTCCTCCGATGAATATGCATTGGACTCGGGGCACTCTTCGTCGTCCGATTGAACGTCCGCCTGTGCAGAAGTGCTCGGTTGTGCTTCGCATTTTCTGGCGTTAGCATCGCTAGCCGGTGAGGCTTTATGACGTGATCATAGCCGCCGCGTCAACGCTTCCAACTTCGGCGTCAACCTCGGAGTCACCATCATCATCATCATCATCATCATCGTCATCAATGTGCTCTTTAGCATTGGTCGATGCTTTTCGTCTTTGAAAAAAATGCTCAAGCGTGAGCTGCTTGCAACCGGTCGCCATTATGGCTTCCTCAGCCATTTTCCCCTCAACACTCTAGCTCCGCCTCACGTCTTCTACTGACGCCTACCCAATCTTGTCCAAAGAGAGTCATCGCTGCCCTCTAGTGCCCAAAAATAGTCATTATACTAAGTAAATCTGCTTGATACTTTCAGCACAGCTGGCCAAGGCTTTCCTCCACCCGTTTCCCAAAAAAAACATAGTGAACGTCTTTTAACGTCTTTGGCAGTGCTCCGTAGGATTTTACTAAACGTTATTTAATGTTTTTGGCAGTCAAAGAGTTAATAAAAAATAAAAATAAAATATTTGTTACTTGTTATATTTTAAGGACATTTCAGTTAAATTTAGGATGCTGGCACACATCAGCATTCTCCAGATTTTCACAGACAAAAAAAAAAAGGCTGAAAAGACTCCTCCTTGAGCTTGGCGCTAGTGTTAATTTTGTCAACGAAAAGTAAACAAAAATAATTTTGTCGACACTCATTTTTCACTGGACTAAGACTAGACTAAAACCCTCATTTGCTCCCAATTTTATTTTTTTTTAAATACTTTGTCCTACACTCCCAAAAACGCATTTATACGTTTTTTATGTTTTGTAAGCTACAACATACAGAAGGCATTGATGCTGCCTCTGAACTGAAGAGAATGCTTGAAGCAATGGTAGGTATCACCCCCCCCCCCCCCCCAAAAAAAAACGACCAGCAGGTGGCAGCAGAGTGTAAGACATCAACCAGGGCCATGTTGCAAAAAAGCTCTTTTCCCCAGTGTTTTCAACAGGTTTGTGAATAACGATGAAACTTAGCTATATTCTAATGCTAATTGCTGCAAAGCGGAAAGAGATACAAATGTACTTTTTTCCTGATGAAAGAAAATACTCTAATCTTTCTTTTAGGTTCCACATTTTTATAGCAATACAGTAGAACACAATATTCTGTGGGCCTTGCAAAATCAGTCAAAATCCAGTAAAACAGACAGAAGCGTAGGCGGTTGCTTCCGTGAAAATGGCTGGGATTGAATGAGATAATAATAATATCAACTAATTATTTTTTATTTATTTATTTTTATTTAAAAAAATTGATATAAAACATTTTTTTAAAGTAGTAAAAATAGTTACTTTACCTGGTAGCGAGTTACTTTTATTATGAAGTAATTCAATTACTAATTCTTACTTACTTTTTTAAGCAAGTAATTAGTAACTATAACTAATTACTTTTTTAAAGTAACATTCTCAACCAACGCTGTCAGAATGGCACAACCTTTGCCTCAGTTTGAGCCAGGGCAAACACTGATGTGGAATAGCATTTAGGACTGCTCCTTCGTTTTCACATCTAAATTATTATGAAACATTCCTGCTTGTTGTTGTCATCACAATCTGTCTCCCATCTTCCACCTTCATGTCTTCTCCACCCCTCTCCCCTTTAGGCCGACGTAAAGAAAGTGGTGAAAACACGACGGTGTTCTCTGGTAAACATTCTGTCGCCGTCTGACTTTGCTGAGTGTTTGGCAAACTGACAGCTAGATGACTAAACGACTGTCCTCATTTTCCTTTCACTTTTTGTCTTGTTTGCTCTTGCTCATCTCCCTTGACTGACATACCTTCCTTTATCTCTGCCTGAGACGTTATGACCCTGTCCTCATTTTACGTCATTATATGCCCATTAGACAATATAGGCAAATGCTAAGGGCACCACAGCCTCCACGAGACACCACAAATTTGGGCAGAAAAAGTCACTTTCAATATACTGTAATTTCATTAAAACTTCTAGTGAAAGTTGGAATCCCTGATCTGACCATTATTCTCCTAAATGAAAGCCCAAGTTTTAAAAAAGTATTTTAGTCTTATATGATGCACAAAGACTGAATAATACTTATAATTTATATGCAATAGAAATGTTTGAGTGATTATTATGTGTATTATTATTATTGTCTATCTAACGATATGTAAATTACCTCAGCTCATGCATAAAGTAGCTTCTTTAAATTAAAAGAAGTTGTCCATGTGAACTCCTTAAAATTACTGTGATGATTCAAATTGTCTTTTAATTGTCCTTTTAAAAAAACTTGACTTAAATGGCACAAATTAATTATTATTCATGAGAAGATCATGCAGTAGAACAGTTCATGTAGTTTAGCCAAATAGGTTTACCTTATACTACAAATATTGTTCTATCTTTTAGTACATTGATACAGTAATTTCATAGTGATTCATAAAGTTATTTGAAGTTAAAAAATATATACCACTATACAGTTAACAGGAGTGTAAAACTTGGGTCATATATTTGCGTTGAGGTAATTTTCAGGGTTGACGTTGGTGACCGTTACAAGACATGAAGCAACTCGTGTGCCCATTTTGTTTATTGAACATTACAACTAGTCCCCATTCCCGACAAATAGTCAAGTAAATTTATTATTACAATATATTTATTATTGCAAAAGTGTGTTATAGTGATACCTTTTTACAACATTGCATGCCTTTATTTTGTTAAGTTTTATACGGATGCACATTGTCATTAGTGATGCAGCTTTCCAGCAAATGAGACCAAAATAAAACTGCTGATGTTACACGAGTTATCCTCTGGAGCTGAACAAAATACGCCTCGCTCCTTAAGAGCAAGTGACTTGGAGTCACTCCAGCTGACAGGCATATGCTCGACTCGTAGCTCTCAAAGAGGTCTGGGAGTGCCCATGCAGACTCCTTTGAGAGCTGGAGCAACCTAGCTCAGTGCTAACTCCTAATTAGCTAACTACCAAGTGTGTTCCCCTCTCAAAGCAGGGAAAAGGTGGTGGTGCTTCACAGTCCAAATGGCTCTTCCATTGTTCTCCTCTTAGCAATATGGATGGATAGATAGATAGATTATATTTGAAGTACAAGTCTTAAGATAAACTATTGTTTTGCTGTCATTCTCTGTTGGTGAACAGTTGGTCAGGACAACTCTGACTTGTTGGCCGACCTGCTTAAGGAGTTGTCCAATCACAATGAGCGCTCTGAGGAACGTAAAGGCGCATTGGTGGAGCTACTGAAGATTACGCGAGAAGACAGCCTGGCTGTGTGGGATGAGCATTTTAAAACTATCCTCCTCCTCCTGCTGGAGACACTGGGCGATAAAGATGTAAGTAAACTAATGTCTTAATCAAATTATGTGATTTTGAGGACTTACCAGCTATTATCCTCCCTTGAACCCTATTTCTGTTTCTGCCAGCATACTATCCGAGCCTTAGCGCTACGCGTGCTGAAAGAAATACTAAAGAATCAACCAGCTCGGTTCAAGAACTATGCAGAGTTAACCATCATGAAGACCCTGGAGGCCCACAAAGATTCTCACAAAGAGGTACGTTGCTCCACACAGAATGTGTAAAAATCTATTATCCTTTGTCTTTTTCTCTTTATCTTTTTGAAAACTTTTTTTAGCCAAACCATCATCCTTCAAATGATGAAAAATGTCATCCAGAGACCTGTGCTTTTCATAAAAACAAAGAAGTTTTTGTTCATGTGACTTTCAGGTGGTGCGTGCAGCCGAGGAAGCCGCGTCAACATTGGCTGGATCCATCTATCCAGAACAATGTGTCAAGGTGTTGTGCCCAATTGTACAGACAGCCGATTACCCGATTAACCTGGCTGCCATTAAGATGGAAACCAAAGTCATTGAACGCATTGCTAAGGACTCTCTAATTCCGCTGCTAGTGGACATCATCCCAGGACTCCTGCAGGTTTGAGACACTTTTCAGCCTTTAACTCCCCACCTAAGTCAGCCTTTTGCTGGCTTGCTGCCATATGTATACGGGACTCAGGCGCAGAAGTGGCAAATCCAGTTCCAGAAAGTAAAACACCTGCCACAGTTTGGCTTTAGCCCCAGGTGCTAGCTAGCTCCCTAGCTAGCTACCATAGTGCTTGTTTACCTGCTGGGGAACTAGCTAGCTAGCACTAATGGCTAGCTAGCTAGCATCAGGGGATAAAGCCAAACTGTGGCAGGGTTTTTACTTTGGACCTGGATTTGCTACCTCTGCTGAGGCGACACTGAAGTTGACCCGGTGTGCTTCACATATTGTTTCAAGAGAGAGTAACACAGGCGGGTCATAATGCTACCAGCCTTAATGAATTTCTCACTGTCCGCAAACAATTGTGGCGAAAACAATTGTCTTTGATGGGCTGCACATCTTTCTGTCAGAAAGACTCATTTTACCAGGAAATGGCATTTATTTACTCAGCGACACATTGTGAACTCATCATTGACCTCTCAAATTTTTATTGTCATTTTTATATTTTCAAACAAATACAAATGCAGACATTCAATATTGTCAGCTTCAAATCACTTATATATTAGATCAGTGTTCCCCAACCCTGGTCCTCGGGGCACACTATCCAGCCTGTTTTCCATGGCTCCCGATTCCAACGTGAGGTGAAGATCGTTATCAGGCTTCTCCAGAGTTTGCTGATGAGCTGTCATTGGAATCACCTGCGTTGGCAATAGGGAGACGTGGAAAACAGACTGGATTGTGTGCCCCGAGGACCAATGTTGAGAAACACTGTATTTGAGTAATTTACCTTATGATGTATATAAGGCTAAAGATGATGAATAACAAACACTTTACAAACACAAAAAAAAGCATAATTAAAGGAGAAGTCAACGCAAACAAATTGTCTTTACTATTATGTTCTATGCGCCCCCATTAGTCTAAACAAGACATTCAAGTTACCTCATTCAAACCCCAAAACGTATAAATATGTTTGTTTGTTTTTTATGCTAGAGCATAAGCAATCAGCATGTTGCAACAAGCTCTTTTTGCCAGTGTTTTCAACAGGTCCATGTTTTTATAGCAATAGAACACAATATTCTGTGGGCCTTGCAAAATCAGTCAGAATCCAGTAAACCAGCTGGGAGCGAAGGGGGTTGCTTCAGTGAAAATGGCTGAGTGAATGAGTTGATGATAAGCAGAATCCACTCGTTTATATACATTTGCCACTTGCTGTCGATTGAAAATGACATCACAGTTGATTCAGGTAATGACCAATCACGGCTCAGCTTCAGAAAACAGGTGATGATTGGTTGTTACCTGAGCCCTGAGCAACTTGGGACGTCAGTTAAGTCAACAACATGTGGCAAAATGGCCGCCCACTGAGTTAGATAAAATTTGTGGATTTTGATGCTTAACTTGTATGATTTCAGAGTACCATGTTTAGACTAGTGGGGGAAAATACTTGATATTATTCTTTTTTTTTTATTACCATTTTATGTTGCTTTATTGATGTAAGCTCCGAGTATTTTGAGAACAGCGGAACGGCAAATTATTTGCCTTATTTTTGCCTCGAAATGTATTCCATACTTTCCCACACTGCTCATTGTCCTGTGTATGTGCACTGCATGGCGCCATTGCATGATACCTCTCTTGTTTCATTGCAGGGATATGACAACACAGAGAGCAGCGTTCGCAAGGCCAGCGTGTTCTGTCTGGTGGCTATATATTCCGTAATTGGTGAGGAGCTCAAACCGCACCTGGCACAGCTCACCGGTAGCAAGGTAATGATCAATACCAGAGATTGTTTGGGCGCACCTCAGTGGCGGGCAGTGCATTTCAGAGCTGCCTTCAGTGGTTGGGGACTTAAGGGTGTATTGTGGAGGTTAAAATTTTAATGTTGAAGATTTTTTACATCATGTATGATTAACCAATGCCCAGATGAGTACAAAGAGCCCTGACTTTTTAAGTGCACAAACTTTACAGAGAGGCTGCAGTTACACTTTAGGCCAGAGGTGACAGTCGTGAGCTAAAAGTGCCAAACTCCTCTATGCACCTAAGTGCCCTTTTCAAACTCAACAAGAGAACCTCCCTTCTTTTTTCTCTCTCTTCACGTCACCAATAGCATTACTCAGATTATTCTGTATGAGTGCAACTTGTTAAAATCTATAAAATGAGTTGTGTCCTTGTTTGTTTGCAGATGAAATTATTGAATTTGTACATCAAGCGGGCCCAGACCACAAACAGCAATAGCAGCAGTTCCTCAGATGTATCCTGTCACAGTTAATGGAGGGATGAACGTTGTCATCCATTCAGTGGTCCCAACTGCTTGAAACATCACTTCCTCCTCTTGAAATCACATCATTTGACTGCTGTTTTCTCACGTCTAACTGTTTTCTTTTTAGTCGTCCGCCCATCGCGTATTGTTGTGCAATCTTTGGAATGTAGTATGGATGAGGAGAGATCGTTTTTCCAACATTTAAATATGAGATTTGGTTCAATAAAAAGCTCAGTCACCAATCAGTGAAATTAATGAATTAACTTTTAAGTGAAATAAAATAAATAGAATTTAAAACAAATATCGGTACTATATATGTATTTAAAAGAAAGAAAACATTAGTACTTAACTGTAATGAAATTTCAGGTAATATTTTAATTAAATTGAGGCACAGAGAAGCTCCTGCATTGAATGTTTTTTATTTTATTTTAATCATTTTAAATCGAGAGGCTTCAATTAAATGAATCCCCTCTGTGTAAAAAGTACAGTTTTATGTTCAACTTGCTTTTCTCAAGATAGAATGGTTTGTGATGTTGCTGGATGGAAGTAACGAGTGAAAATAAAGTCTGAAGCTTTGTAAATACTGCAAATGTCTTTTCTAGCTTAGAGTTGGGAGGGACCAACAATCTGACGCTGTAGCTATGTTCATGTCATGCACACAGTAAAGGTTCTTTAAGAGGGACTGGCATGTACAAAACTGTAAACTATCAGCTTATGAAAACTGTGAATCTGTTTCGGGGGGACTGACCCTTGTAAAGATGCAGTCAGTATTCTCCTGTCTATGATAATCTGAAACCCCACAAGAAGTTCATTTGTATATACACTTTTCGACCACTGCTTTGCAGCATTTTTGCTAACTGTAAGTTGCCTATGTCAATCTTTTGCACGTTAGCCTGTACTTAACTTGCAGCACGTCGCCTGTGCTGTGTGAAGGGCCCAGGTTTTTGGCTGTTCAAGTGCACTTGCAACATTGTATTACTCATTACTTCAATATAGGGCACCAACCGTTTTAGTCTTTGGCGGTGCATTTGATCGGCACGCCATTCAAACGGATTGTTTTCACTTTAGCATTATATTTATGGGAAGGTGTCAACAGGTATGAAAAAGCTTTAAATGTGTGGAAAGTCGACTACTTTTCTTGGGTTAAATGTGATTATATGGAATACGATCCTGCTTTTATGACAAACGTATTACTGATTTAGGATTTGAAATTCAGCTGCTGTACAAAGCCTCTCTACTTGATGTGACGAGTGATATCACTGAGAATCCCACGCCCATTTTTTCGCCTCAACTAAATGAATGTATATAAGTTCCTTCTGTTAGAATATCACATTAGTTTAGAGGTACTGAAACACAGGCCAATGTCTTCTTTAATTTGACTTCCTTTGACAATAATTGCCAAGCCTGTTTGCTGTCAAATAGAAAATCGTATGTCAAATCTGTACTCTGTGTAAGGGAGAGTTGATTATCACTATGTCCATACACAGGTGAGGCAGTATTCCAATTGCAAACAATTAACTTTTATTTTGCCATGCAAAATGTGTGCTCATATTTATTTGACTTAATATTTTATTTCCTCAAACTGTACAGAAGGACGTTTTTGGTTAACAGCCACCCTTGATAGACTTGCAACAATAGAAATTGTTTGCTCGAGTAATAAACAGACTTGATGATCTGGAAATTCTCTTGCTGTTTATTTCACGTTGATCAACTTGCAAACATGTTTCTAAGCATGCTGAACCTTGCTCTATTTCTCACTTGAGGTTACTTGTCTTCATGGCCATTTACAAACATGTGCATCCATCCTACGATGGCACTCTTACTATCATGCCGATTGACATCAACTGGTTAGTAAACAACAATTATAGATTCGAAACAATCATTTATTTTGAATCCATTGTGGTCTTTAAAGACTCGAGCATTGTCATTGTTGTTGTGTTTGAGAAGCAATAATGAGACTTGGTTTGAGTATCAGATGAAATTTTAGTGCACTCGTCCTCACATAACACCAGTACAGAGTCACACGTATCCTTACACTCCTTAAGCCTTTAGTATGCTGTGTATCACGCCGCCTGGAGGCAGTAAACTAGTTCCAGTTACATGTCACAACAATTGTCATCTGATTGCTTCTGCACCTGACTGTTTAAACAGTCTGTACTGTTTAAACAGTCAAGTACAGAAGCAATCGGATGACAATGCTTGAGTCTTTAAGGACCACAATGGATTCAAAATAAATGATTGCTTTGAATCTCTAACATTTTTTTTGTTTTTAAATGCTTTATTTAACAAATTGAAATCACAAGCCAAACATTAAGCAAACAAACATCATCACAGTACACAACAATCTCACAATAACAATAAAGGAAAAAATAATAAAATAAAATAAAAAATATGCCAGGTGTCTTAAACTAAGAAATATTAAGAACATCAAAATGAGAACACAAATTTAAAGTCTTGATAGCCTTCTTATTTTTGGAAGTAGAGATGGACTGTAAATAAACATCCATCTCTTTCAAAAACAGAAGGAAAAAAAAAAGGTTTTGACTTTACACATTTACATTTATGAATATAAAACTTAGCAAGATAAATTAAATGATTAATCAAATAATATTATTTTTCAAATAAATTGTCATAGTTCAAAAATCCAAACAAAACATTCGGTAAGGAAAGCTCAAAATTACAAAAGATATTGTCCAAAATAAATTAGCAAATCTCTTGCGAGCATAAGAACATTTCCAAAACAGATGCACAAGAGTCTCTGATTGGGAGTTCAGACCCATATTATAACCAAATTTAACAAAAAAGGATTTCACAGGAAAACAACGATGAATAATTTTGAAAGGCACTTCCTTTACCTTTTTCACAAAAAAGAATTTCTGAGGCAGGGTCCAAATTTTTTTCCAACATAAATTCTTTACACGACAGTTCCAGTATGATATTGCAGGTGACACCAATTGGTGATTCAGTGATATCAGCAATAGGAGTGTCAGCTACAACACCAATGTGACCCCTATACAGCATTAATACACCAGAAGGAATAGCATCAAAAACTACAGCAAATTGTTTAGGCGTCACAGGCATCAGAAAGTGTAGAAGAAATTCCTCATAAGTAAATAACACTCTGGAAAAAACATAGTTCGAAATACAGTTCCACATTGAGTCAGGATTATTCAGAAAATACCTAATCCAGTTCATTTTAAATGTATTATTTAAGGAGTCAAAATATAATAAGTTAAGTCCCCCTTTCTCATACGTATTCATAACCACAGATTTTTTAATGTAATGTAATTTTATTCTTCCATAAAAAATTGAAAAGCATATGATCTATGTCTTTAATGATCTTATTATCTACATACAATTTAAGGGCAGCATAAGTAAGTCTGGAAATACCTTCTGCTTTACTTATCAAGGTTCTACCTCTTTAAGACAAATCTCTAAGAAGCCATATATCAATTTTTTTTTTTTTTCAATAATCGGAGCAAAATTCAGGGGACTTCTGTTTTTCTCATCTTTTTTTTTTTTTTTTTTTTTTTTTTTTTGGGAGATCTCAGTATTGATCATTTGAAATGTCATCATCATTGTTCTCCCTTTTTTTTTTTTTTGTATGTGTGTTTGTGCGTGTGTGCGTGCGTGTGTGCGTGCGTGTGTGCGTGCGTGCGTGCGAAAAAAAAAATAAAATAAATAAGAATTCCCATACCGTTCACCTAAACCGAACACTTCAAAATCCAGCCAGAGTCGTGGGGCCGCCAGGAGACCCAAAGGGGGACCAAAGAAAAGAAAGAAAAGCGAAGCCCAGCACCGACCAGACACCACCCACCGGGACACTAACCTTCACCAACCCCAAAGACATCCAAACTCCAACAAATCAGGGAAACCTCAAGGGCCCAAAGGAGAAACTGAGGAAAGGTAGAAAGGACAGACGAAGCAGAGTGAGATCCACAGACACCAGCCTCCACCGAATCAATGACCTGAGGGAGAAACAAATTGTGTCTGAGTCTCGATAGATGCTGGTGTGGTGGATCTAGCATGCATGAAAATCTCCACCAAAGAGGGGAGCCGTCGACCCCCGCCAGGACAGAGCAAGCGCAACACCTCAGGGCCCCCCAGGCCGCGGCCGCGCCAAAGGACGACCCCCGGGCCCCGCAGGGGCCACCGGCCGGAGAGCAAACCCCGGAGCAGGAGCGCCCCCCACCCCAACGCGGCCCGCGCCCCCCACCCAACGCAGCAGGACGGGGCACTGCAGGCCCACCAGGCACCCCACCGGCCCACAACCCCCGCTCCCCCCGCGACCCCCCCGCCACCCACCCCAACCCAGCCCCAACCGCCCCCAGGTCCCCAAATCCCCAGACACCCTCCCCACCCCAGCACCCCCCACCCCGGCACCCCCACCACCACCCCCCCACCAACCAAGCCGCCCCCGCCCCCACCCCCACCAACCGACAGCCCCCCAGCCCCCGACCCCAGACCCCGGGGACACACCGCACCCAGGCATCCGCGCCGAAGAGGGGGCCGGGCAGCGGAGCGGAGAGGGCACCCGCGCCCACCCCACCACGCGGAGGGACGGAACACCAGGGGCAGAAGGGGAGATGGGGGCACCGGAGGACGGGCGGCATCCCCGAACCCCAGGCCCAGCGGGGAGAGGCCCCGGTCGTCACCCCAACGATCAAAGTGAAAAACTAACCCTGTTACTAAGTTCGCCAGCTCGCCGACTGGCGAACTCTACCCCTAAACCGTGTGCGTGACCCCACCCAGTGTATATACATAAGTGTGTGTGTGTGGTGCATTAAAATTGGGGGCAGGTGAACCGGAGCAGAGGGAAATGATATCCCCCCCTGCTCCGATCCATCCGCCCCCCAGGCATGTCAATGAGCGTATGTGGTGCATTAAAATAAATTAATGGGGGGGGGGGGGGGTGTGTGCACACGGACAGGCGACCGCAGCACTGCTTCATACCGCGGCCGCCCCAACCGATGCCCCCCCCCCCCCCCAGTTGTGTGGTGCATTAAAATTTGGCGGGGAGCTGCAGGGCGGAGACGGTGTCTCCACCCCACCCCACTCCCCCCCAAAGTGTGTTATGTGCCCTAAAATGTATTGTGCAAAACTAGTGCAGTGAGTTAAGAGGAGCGACCAGCTGGGCCCCCCCCAACCGGGCGGGGGGGGGGGGGGGAGGCGCACCCGCCCACCAAAACCCCCACCCACCCCACCGGGACCCCGGCGGGGCTTGCCCCCCGGATACCGGGGCCCGCCCGAAGTGCCCGGAGGCCCACCGGAGCGGGGCGGGCACAACACCAATCCCGCCCACTCCCCCGGCCCCCGGAGCGCCGAGACCCGGGCCACGGACGGAACCCCCGGCCTAGGGGAGGGGGAGGAGGGCGGACAGGGGAGGGGGAGGGGACGGGGGAAGGAGACGACAGGAAGGGCAGGAGGCAGCAGCAGGGCCGCAGAGAGAGGGGGAGAGGAGGAGGAAGGGCGACGAGGGAGAAGGGACAGGGAGGCGGAGGACGGGCGGGGAGAGGTGAAGAGGGAGAGGAAGCAAGGGGGAGGAAGGGGGAGGGGAGAGGGAACCACGGGGCACCCCGGCGGCCCACAGGCCCCGACCCGCGTCGCCGGACCCAGAGCGACGGACCGCGCCGGGGCGGCGCCGCCCCGGACACCAGGGAGAGCCCCGCAACACAGCACCCACCACGAGACCCAGGGAACGACCAAGACGCAGCCGCCACCCAGCAGCCAACAGAGGGGCAGACCCGCCCACGCCCAGCCAGGGGGGACAGCACCTGTAGCGTTAGTCCCCTGGCATGCAGTGAATCCGAATATTAGCCTTTAGTGCCCATTGGAGGTGAATCTGTTCGATCCTGTTGGCAGCAACTGGGTTCCTGACTATAAAAACACAACCATTAGTAACAAACTGCCAAATGCAGAGACATCAATGTAAGTTATCACGATGTGGTGGCTCTCGCTAACAGGCAGAATTAAATAACCAGAATTAGGTTAAAATATTCTATATACGTAGACCATATTTCTATGAATTTTGATATTTGTTTTTTATTTGAGGCCGATATTTTTTCCATTAAAATGTGATTTATGAGGAGGTTAGACCATTGGTCGATATTCAGAGTTTGTTTATTTTTCCAGTTAACAAGAATTGTTTTTTTAGCGATAGTAAGGGCTACAAGTGTAGATTGAAATTGTTTATGTGGTAGGTCAGTTGTTGTTAGGTCACCTAGCAAACACAAGTTTGGAGATAAAGGTATCCTATAGTCCAAGATAGCGGAAAGTTTTTCTAAGACTTTAGTCCAGAAATACATAACCGGGGTGCATAACCATAAAGCATGAAAATAAGTGTCTGTAGTGTTTTGTAAACACTGGAGACAAATGTCGGAGTCGGAGAGGCCCATTTTCTTCATCATATATTGAGTAATGTATGTTCTATGGATTATTTTGTATTGGATAAGTTGTAAATTTGTGTGTTTTGTCATTTTAAATGCATTTTCACAAACTTGAATCCAAAAGTCAGATTCCGGAGCTATAGACAAGTCTGTCTCCCATTTTAAGATGGGTAAAGACATTTTATCCGTATATGAAAGTAACTTATATATTTTTGAAAGTTTTTTTGTTGTTGTCGGAGAAAGCTTGGTAATATCTTTAGCTAAGCCAGGCGGTTGGAGCGTACCCTGAAGTGTTGGAATTTGTTTCTTTATCATATTTTTAACTTGCAGATAATGTAAAAAATTTCCGTTTGTTATTTTGTATTTTTGGAGCAAAGATGTATATGATATAAACATATTATCTGAGAAGAGATGGTGAAGATGTGTGATTCCTTTCTGCTCCCACACACCTAAATAAAACGTTTGGTTGTTAATTCGAAAGTCAGGGTTATGCCATAGGGGAGAAAGCCCACAGGGCTCCACTTGGGCTTTTGTAATTTCTAATGCCTTCCACCAAGCAGTCAGGGTGGCGGAGATCATTGGGTTTTTAAAACAATTATGTCGCTTAATCGATGTTGTAATAAAGAGTAAATCTAGAAGTCTGAGGTTATTACAATCCTTCTGTTCTAGTTCCAGCCAACAGTTAGTATCTCTGTTGGGTTGTGCCCATAGAACGATATATTGTAGCTGGTTAGCTATATAGTAGTACATAAAATTTGGTGCCTCTAGGCCACCTTTGGATTTACTTTTCTGAAGAGTAGATAGACTAATCTTTGCTTTTTTTTTTTTCCAGTAAAATTTTGTAACGGCTGAGTCCAACAACTGGAACCATTTAGCCGTAGGTTTAAATGGAATCATTGAGAAAAAATAGTTTATTTTATGTAAAACTTTCATTTTAACGGTGGCTATTCGTCCTATTAAAGAAATAGGAAGATTATTCCAGCGTTCCAAGTCACTATGAATGTTATCCAGAAGTGGAGAAAAATTTAAATGAATTAAATCAGTTAATTTAGGTGAGATTTTTATGCCTAAGTATTTTAAATTACCTATAGGAAATGAGTAATGTGGGTCCTGGCTTGCAGGGTTCCATGAATTTTCTGTAATAGGTAGAAGTGTTGATTTTGTCCAGTTAATAGAATAATCTGACAACTGTGAGAATTTAGTTATTAAGTTAAATACTTCCCCTAACGAAATCGCCGGGTTTTCTAGATAAAGTAAAATATCATCGGCATATAGATTAATTTTATGTTCTGTTACCCCAGAGTGAATTCCTTGAATCCTTCTTTCCTGGCGTATGGCTATTGCAAGTGGCTCGATAAATATTGCAAATAATAAAGGGGATAGTGGGCATCCCTGTCTTGTGCCTCTCTGTAAAATAAAGCTCTTAGATATAATCCCGTTAGTAGTAACTGTAGCTTTGGGAGAATCATATAATACTGACACACTGTTTTTCTCATCTTTAATGATAGCTATTTCTAAATATGTAACCGTGTCTTTGACAGGAATGTTCAAAATCGAGCCAACAGCAGAGTCTTTCACTGCCATATTTATTTACATTCAGGTATAGTCCAGAAGCCCTAGAGAACACATTTATGATATCCAGAGTAGATGCTACCTGGTCAGAGTTTCTGAGAAAAAGAGTGGTATCATCGGCTAATTGACTAATAAATATTTCTCGCTCTGCAACTTTAATTCCTTTTAAAGTGCTTGACTTAATATGGTCAGCTAGAAGTTGCGTAACGATGAGGAAGAGGTAAGGAGAAATTGGATATCCTTGACGGATTCCCTGTTTAATGTCAAAACGAGGAGTGGTACCAGTACTGTACGAAAAAAATTACCAAAACCAAATGTATTTAAGTATTTAAAAATAAACTCGTGTTCCACTGAATCAAACACTTTATAAAAATCCAGAAACAGAATATAACTATTGTCATTAATCAATTCAGAATAATCTAAAAAGTCTAATACCAGCCTAATGTTATTAGCTATATGCCTATTATTCATAAACCCGGACTGAGATTCATCTATGAAAGCATTCAAAACAAATTTAAGTCGTTTGGCAAGAGCACTTGCTAATATCTTATAATCATTATTCAAAAGACAAATCGGACGCCAATTATCAAGAAAAAGCTAATCTTTTTTTGGTTCAGGAATAAGTGTAATTAGACCTTGGGTTAAAGTAGGAGAGAGCGATCCATTATTAATACTTTCTGTGAACACTTAACAAAAAGGGGGTCAACTGCTCGGAAAATATCATAGAATTCTGACACTATTCCATCGACCCCAGGAGATTTATTTAGTTTAAGACTTTTTGTGGAATCCGTAATTTCTAGAAGAGTCAAAGGAGCATCATACATCTATCTGCGATATCAATTCTATTCACTTCAATAGTCAAATAATCAAGTCATGCACTCCTATAACAATACTGAGAGGTATACAACTTACTATAAAAATTAGAACAGTATGTAGCAATTCGTCTAGGATCATCACAAAGAACATTGTCAATTTTAAGTTGTCGGCTAGTGTTAGTTTGAGACTGTGACTTTTCTAATCTAAAAAAGTATGCCGAATTTCTTTCCCCCTTTTCCATCCATTTTTGCCTCGATCTTATAAAGGCCCCTTTTGCTCGAAGCATGTACAAGTTGTCAAGCTTACTTTGTTTTTCTGTAAGTGTTTCTTTTTCAATAATAGAATCAGGTGATTTCTGAGAAAGCGATGTTACGATAGAAATAATCTCCTCTTCCTCTAATCTTCTCCATTTAACTAAATCAGAACTGTATTTTCTTACAAATTTAGCAACTTCAAATTTCAAAAGTTCCCACTTAACACTATGTTTGTTATCAGTTTGGGCCTCATTCCGATATTTCTGAATCAGTCTTTTAATTTTGACTCTCACCTCATAATTCAAAATAGCACTAGTCATCTTCCAATATGAGGGAATATGGCTGTCAGAAGGGCTTTGTTTGGTGGAGGACCCAAATGCAGAGAAGCAGGGCAAGGCGAGAATGGTAAAACAACAAGGCAAAAACGGGCAGCATGACATGAGGAAAAGACAATGAACCAACACAGACAGAGGGGCTACAGGAGACTAAATACACAGACGCTAATGACACAACAAGACACACCTGGGGCAAGAAACAGGTGGCTGAGGGCACTGATTGGTTCACACGGGAAGGGCAGGATTACACTTAACAAGACCAAGGGAGACAAGGAAAATAGAACCCAAACATGACAGTACCCCTCCCTCGAGGGACGGCTCCCAGACGTCCCTAAAACAAAAAAGTCCAAAAACAGGGCGGACGGCGGGAACCTGGCACACCCATCAAGGCCAGTCCGGGGGGCGTCCCGGACGCCAGACGAGGGGAGCCCCAGACGCCAGACTGGAGCAGAAGGCGACCACAATGTGCGCCGCCAGACAAGGAGAAGAGGACGGCAGTGGGACGTGCGCCTCCTGTCCACACTCATGGGCTTGAAGCCACCATGGAAGAGGCGAAGAGACTTTGCACGAGAGCGGCCGAGGCAAGGATGCCCAGGGAGGCAGCGGCGAGCCGGCACGGCCCGGGGACCTTGAGGCTGCGGCGGCGGGCCCGGCCCGGGGGACCCTGAGGCTGCGGCGGCAGACGTGGCCCGGGGACTTGAAGGCGCGGCAGACGTGGTTCGGGGACTTGAAACTGCGGCAGACGTGGTTCGGGGACTTGAAACTGCGGCAGACGTGGTTCGGGGACTTGAAACTGCGGCAGAGGTTGGTTCGGGGACTTGAAACTGCGGCAGAAGTGGTTCGGGGACTTGAAACTGCGGCAAAGGTGGTTCGGGGACTTGAAACTGCGGCAAAGGTGGTTCGGGGACTTGAAACTGCGGCAGACGTGGTTCGGGGACTTGAGGCTGGCAACTCAGAGCGCCACCAGCCGGAGCCCAGCGACGCCAGACTTCATCCAACAACGCCGATAGTAGGGCTCCGGAGGCAAGTATTTTTTCCAGGGGTGACAGCGCTCCCGCTGGGTCCTTCTCTGGTTGGTTCATTCTGTCAGGAGGGCTTTGTTTGGTGGAGGACCCAAATGCAGGGAAGCAGGGCAAGGAGGCGAGGATGAAGCACAAAAAGGGGCTTTAATTTCTATTTTCTAGAGATGGGACGTTTGACACTGAGACTCCGGAGCATGTGTCAGCCGAGTGAGACAGACTGCTCGAAACAATGTATCAAAAGCCCAGATGAAACCTCCGTGATCACGTGCTGATGACGTATGCGGCTTCATGCGCGCTAATGAGATACCGGAAATTACGTAACTGATTCAATTGTTTTGGCGCGGTGTCAGCTGTTAAAAGGAGACACCGAAACAACCACTGCCTCCCCCGCGCCCACAGCCTTTTGAGAGAAAACTGACTTGAGAGAGCTTTAGGATGGAGAATTCCAATGCAAGAAAACAATCTCGTGTTTGGCAACACTTTGACGTTGTGTCACCCACAAAGGTAAGATTTTAATTATTTGGCATAATATTAAATTGTATATTATCAGCATTATCATCATCATTGTAGTGTTGTATTTACTATTGTACAGTTTTGCTAAATGGCTCACCGCAACATTTGCAATATTAAATGCTTACAGAAAATGAATTAATATTACTGTATCACTTTTAATAATGTTAAAACTTTAAAGGATTTAAAGGTCGCTGGGAATCTTGGCTGTGTTACCTACATTTAATAATATCACATTCCCAGGGCAACAGCCTCTGGGGTCCTCTAGACAACCATGTGGGGACGCAGCGTGCTTCAAGTAGCACTGCCAATGCAATTGCAGAGGTTCAGAGGTGAGGTACTTACAGTATACGTATATACTGTATGATATGAAAAGTGGCACTATTGTTATGTTGTAATGAATGTAATGTTATGCTGCTGAAACTAAATTTCCCTATCTATCTTTACTTTGATTTATTAATCCAGTGCAAAAATGATTATGTCATATTTTTCTTTTCTAGATATTTGAAGGACAAACTGCTTCCCCGGACGGAGAAGCCACTACAATATTGGTTTCTCCACAAAACCACATACCCACATCTGTATCCAGTACCTCTCAACACCAGCATCTTCAGTCCTCTGTGAGAGGATTTTATCAAAGGCTGGTGAGATTGTCAGCCAGAGAAGAAGCCGCTTGAAGGCCAACACAATAGAGCAAATATTGTTCTTGAATAAGAACTTGTAAAACAAATAAATATAAAAAGTTGGCCACAAGCATAATTCCCTCATGTACATACTGGTATTTGCTTTCTTTTCAATGTTGCACAAGCACAATTCCCTCATGTAGATATTTGGTTCACTTTATGTTCACCTTCCATGTGTACCTGATGATCATTAGACAGACACAAATGTAAGACTGAATGTACTGGTGTTATGTTGGAATATAAATCAATCAGGCGAATCACTTTGAAGATTATAGCTGCTATAACTCCAGCTGACCACCAAATGTCACCGGTACGATCTATCTTATGGGGCTTTGAAGCTTCGACTCTTTTTCCAAAGCAATCAGCCGAAAGCCTCAAAAGCGTCACAAGGCTTCATTTTCCCATCTCTACTATTTTCTACAAAACAAAAAGTAAGCTCCAAATTGCATGGTAAAACAAAACATTGAGAGAACAACACGGCAAAAACGGGCAGCATGACATGAGGAAAAGACAATGAACCAACACAGACAGAGGGGATACAGGAGACTAAATACACAGACGCTAATGACACAACAAGACACACCTGGGGCAAGACACAAGTAGCTGAGGGCACTGATTGGTTCACATGAGGAAGGGCAGGATTACACTTAACAAGACCAAGGGAGACACACAAGGAAAACAGAACCCAAACTTGGCAATGGCAAGGAGAAGGAAATAAAGAAATGCAGACATGTACAGCTTTGTGATCAGTTAAAGGAGTGGCCAGAATTTGTGTCGTAGTGTTCTCTCTAAGACTACTGGACATCAACCTGTAGTCAATCCTGGACTGTAAAGTGCCTGATTTGTTAGACCATGTAAATACTCTCTCAGTTGGGAATTTCTCTCTCCAAACATCAATTAAGTCAAATCTTTGCATAAAAAGCTTCAAATAACAGTCAGAATTTTTGTTTTGCCTTGGAGGCCATCGATCTAAAGAGCTATTAAGAGCAATATTAAAATCCCCGCCAATTAAAAGTAAAGCATTCGGAAATTTATGTAACCATACCAAAAGTTTTTGCTTAATTGTGTAAGATAAATTCTTGTTTTCTTCTCTGGAATTGTATCCATAAACATTCACGATCATTAAAATAATCTTGTTAAAGTCAATAACTTGACATATATAATTACCCTTATCATCAAAATCAGAGTGAAGTATGTTACCTGTGAAGTTATTTTTGTGCCAACCCCTGCTGAGTGTTCCGACCCATGTGACAGCAATATGTTGTTTCCCCATTGTAATGTCCAAAAGTTTTGCTTGTTTGCAATGGAGTGAGATCCTTGGAAAAAGAAAAAGTCAGCTTTATATCGCTTAGCATACAAGAACAAGGCTTTACGCTTCCCATTATCTCTTAAACCCCTGGCATTCAAAGAAACAAAAGATAAAGACAATTAAACTCAAATTTAGAATAAAACAATTATATAATAGACAATTAGGTCGCAAGTAACTTACCACTATTAGAATAGCACCAAGAACTGTACCATAAACAATCAAAATCGTGTGAAATTGAACATGAAAACATTTGCAATATTTTCATCCCCATCTACTATCAAATGTATGAAGACAACTTCAAAACCGTAAACAAATGAAACCAACCCATCTGGAGAAAAGTTGCCTATTATTCATAGAATGAACATGCCCCCATTAGGTTTTATAGAATCAAAAATTAAATCCCAATGTCCAAAGATTGTCAAGGTGGGAAAATTTTTTTCCCGTTTTCAATGAAACCATGACCACCAATAAAGTAAGCTGCTCTTCCTTCCATGTGAGCCGCTTCAATCATTGGCCAGAATTTCTTCCGGTTTTCTCTGTCGATCTTGCAAAGGTCCTCAGTGAAACGCAGGCCGTTGTCGCGCAGGTATCGTGAGTTCTTAGCAGCCTTCCACACCGCCGCCCTATGAACCCGAGATGAAAACTAGATAATCACGCTTCTGGGCCTCGATGAATTCTTAGAGCCAAGGCGATGGACGGTGTCAATCACTTCTGGCAGACACTTTCTATCCTCGGGCAAGACAGCCTGGCAGATTTTGGTCACTTCCATTCGGACCTGAAGATTCTCGATGGATTCTGCGGAGTATGCCGTTGATTCGCAGATTCCAGCGCCGAGAATATCTTTCCATGTCAGCAACTCTCCTTTCCAAACTGTCAGCATGTTTCTTCTCTTCTTGGTAGAGCTGCTCAACCTGAGCAACTTTACTTTTCATTGAGTTAATTTCCTCTCCGATGGAGCGGACCTCCTTCTTCAGCAACGTAATTTCAGCTTTGTTTTCTTGAATTAGTGACTCAAGCTTATCGGACCTTGTGTTAATCAGCTGTACAAGTGAGGCAATGATACTCGGAACATTATTGGAGTTACCGAATTCACTGCTGACGTCGTCACATTTGCCTCTTTTAACAGGAGGTGACTTACTTGGGGTAATTGGATTCTCATCAAATTTGTCTTCATCCATCACCTTGAGAGACAAATCTTCTTTCAACGCATAATCGTGGCAACTGTCCATAAGAATATTGCGATTAGCATTAGCCGCTTTAGCTGAAACTTCTTCGCTGCAGGATGCCAAGGCCTTCGCGTTACCAGAACGCGTTTTCCTCTTTTCAGTGCCAAAGCTCGGCATCTTACTCATCATTTCACACACAAACAAGCAAAGTCAACTTTTTAACGTTCTATCTTTCCACGGGCAGATGATCTATAACATTTCACCATACAGAAATAGCGTTGGTAGCAGAGCTCGGTAAAACGCGTCCTCTCTCGGTGCCATCTTGGCCAACCTCGAATCTCTAATTGTTGTTTCCTAACCAGTTGATGTCGATCGTCATTATAGTAAGAAGAGTGTCATCGTAGGATGGATGCACCTGCTTGTAAATGGCTATGAAGACAAGAAAGCAAGGCAAGCCTCCATAGCATTCCTAAAGGGACGATCAAAACTCTTGAATGCGTCTGGGGACGAGAGCCCGGCGTAGGAGGGAGTGACTCTCCCGATCGCATGTCGTTCTTTTAGAAACGCGACGAGGCTTAACTTGCTTTCTTTATAGCCGTTTCACATTGCTCAGAGAGCCAGCCGCCATTCTACGTCACTACGCACGGAATGCGTTGCGACGTAAATAACAATGGCGGGTATGTCCAAATAAAGTTTCTACAAAACGTATTCAACTGGAAATGATTTTTGAAAAATGAATCTAATAGTTACGTTAGTAAGAACCAAATAAATAATATAGAGCAAACTTGTTATTACAGTCTCTTTAAAGCATAACTCAACACTTAATCAACTTTTTTTTCTGTGCTGATCGTCTGGTGCAAAGAGAGGACAAACAGCCAAATTGAGTTTATCTCAGTGTTTAACCTTAACCCCTGGGTGTTATTTGTCCATTTTCTGGCTTTTTTATGTTTTTCTGTTTTTCATCAAAGAAAAAGCATAAAATACACTAGGACCGGACATTTTACCAGGATTGTTTAAAAATGTAGAAGTTCAAATTGGCGCCATGCTGTAATTTATAATTATTACCAAACAGGAGGGAGAGATTCACACGAAATTGTTGTAATAATGCCCGATTTTGGCTCATTGACTATTATAAATTATAAATCACAGTTTTTGATATGCTGTAAACCTGATGTGTTATAATGCATTTTCCGTGATTACTGATGCAATCGCTTCTTTGACGAGTCATAAACATGAAAATAGAGGAATTTGTGTCTTTAGAGTGTTAACACAAAAATCCACTAGGTGGCGCCAAAGGCTAATAAATGAATACAAAATGCATGCATAAAAAAATTCTATTGTTATGACTTATGGACTTGTTTGAGCCTCTAACTACGTCATATGAAATATTCAAATTATTATTTTATTTTATATATATATACAGCATAGTTAGTCTTGCTATTAGCATAATACTGCTATTGTTGTCCATAGGGGGCATTCAAAAATTAAAATTAAAACTATATATGTGTAGATAGGTCTGATGCACTGAACATTTTGAGTGGTTGAAAGTGAAAAAAATATTCATAAATGACTAAGTTATCTCACTTCAAAGGAAATGCCTGATTTTGGCAAAATTACAAGAGTTTTGTGCTAGTCGGAAAACTGCCATTGTGTGAAAACTGGGCATGCAGAAAAAATTATATTGTTATGACTTATGGACTTATTCAAGCCTCTAAATATGTCATATGAAATATTCAAATTAATCTTTTATTTTATATATATATACAGCATAGTTAGTCTTGCTATTAGCATAATACTGCTATTATTGTCCATAGGGGGCATTAAAAAAAAACTTCTTCTTTTTTTAAACTATATATGTATAGATAGGTCTGATGCCAGTGAACATTTTGAGCGGTTGAAAGTGAAAAAAATATTCATAAATGACTAAGTTATCACACTTCAAAGGAAATGCCAGATTTTGGCACAAATTACAAGAACTTAATCAAACTATAATAACGCCCAGGGGTTAAGGTGGCACCAAACACGGTTTTTGCCCCCAAATCAAGCTTTAAACAAACATGTACTAAAATGTAAAAATAATGACCAGGACATGTAGACAGCATTTGTAGACACCAGTTTATACAGCTTATCAGCAAAAAAAAAAAGAGAAGTTGATTGAGTGTTGAGTTATGCTTTAACAACAATGGACTTTGCACGTTTAATTTATTTCAATTGGCAATTCCGAACATCCAGGCATTTCTAATATTTCCGCAGTGCACCAAAATGCAAATGCTTCCTTTACACGGGGAAAACAAACGTAATATTGGATTGCTTTTGCCTATGACTAGCATACAAACCAGACAGATTTTTATCGTAGTCAAATAACATTTCATCACATTTTGTAATCAAATTAATCCTTACAAATCAAATTACAGCGATCCAAACTCCAATGTTTATCAATGGACGGAGAGGTTCTTTTCATGCCATTTTGACTTGCGATGTAAACTCTGTATACTTGCCTTTGTCCCCTGTAATATACAGTAAGAGAAGGATCCATTGGGGTGAACCTCGTCCACAAGAAGGTCTAGCTTCAGACTCATGAGCGAGTGGAGCTCCACAGGAAACATGTTGCCTCCACTAGAACGAAGCTCGACGTACACACTGACTAATAGTTGTTTGATTTTCGCTATAAGATTGTCTTATCGTTTGTGTATTATTACAGTATATTATTGTCACTGGGTGTTACTGTACATCCTCAAATTTGTTTTCAATTACATTTTCATTTATTGTATACCCGTAAATTTAGTTAAAGGGACTGCAACATAAATAATAAACTTTTTGGAGCTTTAAAATGCTCATTCCTCACCAAAAACATGACCAAAGTTGGGTTTTCCTCCATTTGCCCCTGTATGAGAAATTCTAGGTTATTCTGCTCTCCAAGCACCGGCCCCCCCCAGGGGCCCCAACCTGAGAAAACGAGCTGTTGGCACGGTTTGACGTCATTGCGTGCTGCCTCACCCCCGCACCGCCTCTGCGGATTAAACGCACGCTCACTTTTTCTGAGACCTCCCTCTATAGGATAATGACAAAAGTAGCCTTTATCAATAAACATTCTGTCCAAATGAATTCAAAGCAATCAATTATTCTTCACATTTGCAATGCCTAAAGTGCAATGAAATGACAATTGGCTGTCTTAAAATCCATTGGCTGATTGAGTTTAAATGAATGGATGGTGTAGTGGATAGTGCGCTCGCCCCATAAGCAATAGGGCACAAGTTTGTGACCTGCTGTGGTGCTTCTTTTCCCCTCCTCCTTATTTCCTCTAACCTCTCTTTTCCCCTCCTCTTCCGTGATTTCTTGCGGCAAGGACCCATTTTGTTTCAAATATTTATTCAAGAATTGATGGCTTGCGTGACTAAACGCAGAGATGAGCGGGAAGTGTTGAGCCTACTGCCTTCGTGTTCAGTGAAATTTGGGGGGGCAGGAGACATACTTTAAATAAATGTTTTTAGAATAGATCTTACTCATGCGACGTCAAAATAAAGTATTTTAAAAGTATCTAAATCTTTGCAAATCAAGCATCCTTCAGCTACACCACTGATCTCAATTTGTCTCCCTTTGATCCCTCTCGGTTCCAGAATGTTGAGGTCCTTCTTCATCAGGGGGGCAAAAACTTTATTTACTCCAAAATACTTAAAAGCCCTTTCTCTACAAAAGAGAAGTTGCATCTGATCTATAGAAGATCTATTGTGAGGCAAGATGTCAGTCAGAGTAAGGTACAGCTAAAACCTTGTGCTTTTGATTCCAAGCCCAGGGGGTTGACAGCCTCAGAAGAATCTTGGTACAGTATCAAACCAAGTGAGGATGGGTCAACGTTCAACATTGGACTACTTTGAAATCCTTTTCCTTCCTTGACATCCTGATAGACAGCATTAGTAGATGGCTGCTAACGTGTCAAGGCATAGACAGGCCAAATTCATTAACAGTTTGGAAGCAATCAATTATGGTTTGCATTGTGCTTACCTGTAGTAGAGTAGCTTTTAGAATGCAATTTCAAGTAGGAAAGTGTACGGTTCTGTAAAAGTGAGCTTTCGCCCACAGCTCATGGCATTTCTGGTTCATCATGTTCACCAGCATCTTCTGAGTATGACTGACCTGGCAATGTCTCTGTAAATGACGGCATGATGTTGAATGGCCGCGAGGTGGCAGTCGTGCGCCGTCAGCCAAGTGTTGAGGTGAGGAGGCAATTAAGGCTAAGAGGTTTCACCGGCTTAGTTTTCTCACCGTCTCCAACACTCAATCCACCATTGTTTGGTACGGCGAACGTCATGTACTGCTCTGTGTGCTGCTGTTGTTGAGACTTTGTTTTTAACTTTCTTTTTTTTAAGTATTTCTTTGTTGCTGTAGTTGGGCGTTAATTCAGGCATCGTTTTTATTTACTGTATATAGGATGTTTACTTATCTGTCAAGTTCCAAACGATTAACACCTTTGGTTAGTGGAACGAGGTAGTCCTATGTCATTGTATGTGTTATGTTGTGTTCCTTGTTGATGGGTTGTGATGTTTGGTTTTCAGTTTTGATAATATTAGTTTAAAATGTGTGCTTATTGTTTAGTTAAAGTTAGTTGGACATATGTACGTTTCTTACAAATTTTGTCATTAACCCTTTGCTTCCTTTCTATATCGATTTTTTTATTTAATAGTTTTCACCGAGTCTTAAACTAAAGCACCCGTATGAAGCTTTTCACCTTAACCTGATCATTAATGCCAAGGGCAGCTACAGGCTCTGTATAATGGGCTTATCAGTACAAAGTCATGTAAAACGAAATCCTCTGCACAACTGTTTTCTGGAAGTTGAACATCTTTGTAGATATGTGGCATTAACAGGCCTTTCTTAACTTTTCAATTTAAAATCTTGCTCCTGCAAAATTCAATAATTTTAAAACTTTTGGCTCGGTGCAAGTATTTGAAAAATTAGGAATAACTGACAAAGTGACAAAAAATAATTGACAAGATTTTCATAAACGGGTATTTATTTCTATTTATGTATTGTTATACTTTAATTTAGTTTTTTGAAATGTGTTCCTGTAACACAATGTGATTTGGAGCAACTGTATTAACCTAGGGTGACCAGATTGGTTATCAAAAAAGAGGAAGCCGAGACAGAGTGCCGTAACACATTTTAAATGCAGCTCAAAAATGGAAACATGCAAAAACAGTGCAATCTAATCACACTATAAGCAACCAACTGTTTAACTGCCATTATTGCCAAAGTCATAAACAACAAATTAAGCTATAAAGTTCTTAAAGTAAAAACAAAGCTGTACAAGTATCAATGTCTTTTCCCAAGACATTTACTCCTGTCTGCCACTTTTCAGATGATCTAAGATTTTGTAGCAGTCTTTCATTTCTTAAGTGTAAATGAAACTCCGCATGACATGTGCTTGAAATTGTACTAAATAAACAGAAGTCCCTTCAGTGAGTCCACAGACAACTTATTCTTATCCTTTGTCCACTGGCTTTGCATCAGTGAAAATATGATCTCTACATGAGCATTATGTGAAGAAATAGCAAAAAATAACTCTGCAATCTTAAATTGTTCAGAATGACAGTCAATGCCTTGTTTAACAATGCGAAATGAAAAGGCTCTGCATCAGCAACTTTAACATCAATTATTTCATTGAAAAAATAGTCCACTATTTTACCTGAAGAGCTTTCCCCAACAGCGGCTTTTTTTGTTTGTTTACCGGGTAGAACTTGTATGGTGGTCCAAATCGCCGGTCCCTTTGTTGGCAACGGAGACGTACGTGAGCTTTGCACACCAAACATTCTGCCTCGAATGAATCCCAACCAGAACGGGAACGTGTATTTCTTCTTCTTGGTTGTCCGTAAACAAACATACATTTTAATTTTGTAGGTCGGGCTGCGGCGTCATTCCTGCTTGACACTCTTTCAGCCGCATTCAAGTGAATGGGAACACACTGCCAGGCGAGCGATGTGTACTCACAATTATTATTATTTTTAAACCACAATCATTACAAATCCATCTACAAGTACCTTTTAAATTGTAAATATAGTTCAGCGTTGTTGTAAAATATATTTATTGTATATACTATATTTTTATGACTTTGTCGAAGAAAGGCGGGCGCCTCTTGCCTGGTTTGCGTAAAATAAGGAAATGGGCATGTGCCATGGCGGGATTTGATTGGCAGGTAATTTGACAAATTACGTGCTTGCTTAATGTTGGGTCGAATGCAGGTCACACATGCGCTAAATATGCTGACGAGTGAAAGAATGCTCTTGGAGTGAAACGGCCAGTGTAGATTAAAAAAATCCGGACATTTCACAGGGAATTTTAAAATCAGTCGGCATCCTTTTTTTTTTGCATCCAAAAGGAGGAAATATCCAAACAAAAACGGAAGTTTGGTCGCCCTACATTAATTAAAACAACAAACAATTGATCGGAATCAGCTGGTAGTATACAGCAGTTTCATGTTGAACAATTACGACAGTTTTCAGAATGGGCAAGCAGGTTTAGGCACCAGAGGTGTCAAATCCAGGTCCAGAAATTATGAACCCTGCCACAGTTTGGCTTTAGCCCCAGGTGCTAGCTAGTTTGCTAGCTCCTTAGCTAGCTCCCATGGTGCTTGTTTTCCTGCTAGGGAGCTAGCTAGCTAGCTAGCATCAATGGCTAAAGCCAAACTGTGGCAGGTTTTATACTTTCTGGACCTGGATTTGACACCTCTGTTAGGCACCAGACTGAAGATGTCAAAACTTGGCTTTGGAAATTCTTGTCTCTGAATGGAGGTGTGCCACAGATAGCTGACCCTGTGCAAACTGCCGAACTCCGCAAGTTTTTCTAAGGTTCTGTTCAAAGTGAAATGTGCTTTTTGTGTTTGGATGCAGACTTGTTAAATACAAATGTGTCACTTTATATGTGTACCTTTAATCTCCAAGCAATCTTGATGATTTTCCAACATTGTCATTGTATCCTCCAATTTACACATTTTAAATCAGAGAACTATGACCAAGACAAATCAAATAAGCACTTAAATGATTACATCTGAATCTAAGTGTAAAATGGAAATTGATAATTACTTCTGAGAGTAATAGGAAGATTTAGATTTACTTTTTACCATTTTCATGAAGAAGTTGTGTCGTGTGTTGAAGAGTTGTATTGCCTTAATGTGTTCAAACGATTGTGTGTGACACTCAGGTCAGTATTTTTAGTTCAGGTCCTTCCTGTGTTGTCCAGATGAGGATGCACAAGGCACTGCTATACTGAAATGATTATATGATTATACAAGAGTATTTAATTGTACTTTGTATTCATAATGTGTGAGTGCAGGCCTTTAAGCCCAGGAGCCTGACACATCAACAATTAAATGAATAGCTCTGACAGACTGTCTAAATAAAAAGTGATACTTTGAGAGCAAGATTATCAAAGCTGACGTCAAAACAAAAACAAATATGATCACATGGAATTTAACAACATAAAATAAATGTATTTAGTACATATGTGCTATCAGGGCATTCTTAGGGTGTTTCAAGCATGCAACAATTCTTATATTTCGAGTTTGGAAGGTTTTGGAAATGATACAGTACCATTTTGGCCATTAGAGTTTAGATATTGAAAACTTATCTATTCAAGTAAGTAAAATAGATACAGAATAACCCTCATTCAAAAATTACTTGTTAGAACAGGCTGTATCGTTTGTATCAGTGGTTGTAATGTAAACCGGCCTTCCACTGTTGACTCTTAAGACTTTTTCTTTCTTTTTTTGTAAACCTTCTCGTTGTCAGTGACAATGAAAATGATCCTGATCATCTTGCACAGTCCAGCCATAAAATGCAGCTGTCTGCAGTATT